>NW_024098659.1:0-82500 GCF_016545835.1 Crotalus tigris
TCTCTCTCTCTCTCTCTTTCTCTCTCTCTCTCTCTCTCTCTCTCTCTCTCTCTCTCTCTCTCTCTCTCTCTCTCTCTCCCTCTCTCTCTCTCTCTCTCTCCTTCTTCTTGTTCTCCTCCCTCTCTCTCTTTCTCTCCTCTTTCTCGTTCGTTCTCATTCTCCCTCTTTCTCTCTCTTTTTCTCTTTCTCCTCTTTCTCTTTCTCTCTCTCTCCTTCTCTTTCTTGTTCTCCTCCCACTTTCTCTCTCTCTCTCTCTTTCTCTTTCTTTCTTTCTTTCTCTCTCTCTCTTTCTCTTTCTCCTTTCTTGTTCTCCTTTTCCCTCTTTCTCTTTCTCCCTCTCTTTCCTTCTCTTTCTCTTTCTCCTTCTCTCTCTCTTTCTCTGTTTCTCTGTTTTTCTCTCTCTCTCTTCCCCTTCCCCAGAGTCTCTCTCATATTCCTCTCTGCTCTGCAGGGATTGCGTTGGTGGGCAATTTTCATTCATCACCCAAGATCAAAGGACATCCCCTGATGGTTACATTCCATTAGAACGGCAGAACGGATCTGCCTGTGCATTTGCTTGGCTGTTCCTCTTTTCCTCTCCTCTTCCCTTTGACTCTGATTAGCCTTTGATCCGTCATCTGTACCAGGTCCTACTCTCTCGTTTATTTCCTATCTTGAGATAATTGCAGGAAGCAGGTTTTGTTTATCTCTAGCTTAGCATTGTCTGTGAAGAGCCATTGATCTTGCAAACTATGGTTTGTTATCTTTGCGCTGTAGGAATACAGGCATTGTGGTCTCAAGAGAAAGGGGGGGGACATCTCCCTCAACTGTCACCCCTGCTGACGTCTCCAAACAATTAAAAACACTCTTTTTTGGGGGGGTAGCAATATGGAAATGGTTTGCAAGAGGCTTCTCAACTCCTCAGCTTAGTGTCTATAGCCCTGGGATTGCCTAGTGGTCTCCCATCCAAACATCTAACCAGATCCGTCTTTTGTTTAGCATCTCAGCCCAGACAAAGGTAAGGGGCTAGTCGCTTATTTGAACAGAGCACCATGTGTGTACCCAGGGAATGAAGAATAAAAATCTAAATTAATTCTCAATTAAATTGCAACTAATTTAATTTTGTTTCCGCTCCACCTGATTTGGACTTTTCTTTTCAAGTTGGTGGGTATCCTCCAATGAACAGAACAGCCAAGATTATTTGGTTTGTAAACATGAACATCTATAAGTTTGCATGAGATAACTATTCTATCATAGAATAGAGTAACAGAGTGGGAAGGGACCTTGGAGATCATTTAGTCCAACCCCTTACTTAGGCAGGAAACGACCATTTCAGACAAATGGCTGTCCAGTCTCTTCTTAAAAACCTCCAATGTTGGAGCATTCACAGCTTCTGGAGGCAGGTTGTTCCACAGGTTAATTTCTGAGGAAATTTCTCCTCAGTTCTAGGTTGTTTCTCTCCTTGATCAGTTTCCATCCATTGCTTCTTGTCCTGCCTTCATTTGCTTTGGAGAAAATGATTATGATGTCATTATCAAGCCAAAGATATTGATGTCATAGCACACATATCATAGTCCTGGCCTATTATGGACCACTATAGGTTTATATTTTCCCTTTAAAAATTCTGGGTTGGGATTTTCAAGTCTTCTTAGTGGCCCAAGTAAAATTGGGGAGACAGAGATGGAGACTAAATACACAGAAGCAGTAAAGAGGTTGTATGTATTTGAGTTGGAGAAACAGTTGGAACAGTCAATGGTCTTGATCAGGGGTCTTCAAACTTGGCCCTTTGATGACTTGTGGACTTCAACTCCCAGAATTCCTCAACCAGCATGCCTGGCTGAGGAATTCTGGGAGTTGAAGTCCACAAGTCATCAAAGGGCCAAGTTGGAAGACCTCTGGTCTTGATGTTGATCAAGAAAATTAAACAAAGACAGATGGGGGCAAATCCAGAATGAATATTTTCTCTTGGTCTGATTGGAGGGTGACCAGCTTGGAATGAAACCATTGGATAGCATCGTTGTCCTTATCTAGATCCTAGAGGTTGAATAAACGAATTGTTGATGTGGATGGCATTTTTTTTAAAGAGAACAACAGCTGGCATTTGTGAAACTTTTCTGCAATCAAAAAAAAAAACACTTTATCATGGAGAAAGAGTCAAGGTGACCTCAGAAAATGTACATTGGATTTTTGTGGTTGTCGATGTGTTCATGCATTGTCTGTTCTTCTCCAGTCCTCATTTACAGAAGGATTCATCAATGGGTTGACACTACGCCCTTCCTTTAAGTTGGTTGTGTTGAAGTTGATTAGGGGACTGGAGGCTAAAACGTATAAATAATGGAGAAAGAGTCAAGGTGACCTCAGAAAATGTACATTGGATTTTTGTGGTTGTCGATGTGTTCATGCATTGTCTGTTTTTCTCCAGTCCTCATTTACAGAAGGATTCATCAATGGGTTGACACTACAGCCCTTCCTTTAAGTTGGTTGTGTTGAAGTTGATTAGGGGACTGGAGGCTAAAACATATAAATAATGGTTGCAGGAATTGGGTACGTCTAGTTGAATGAAAAGAAGGACTAGGGGGGACATGATAGCAGTCTTCCAATATTTGAGGGTCTCCAAGAGGAAGAGGAGATCAACCTATTCTCTGAAGCACTTGAGGGCAGGACAAGAAGCAAAGGATGGAAACTAATTAAAGAGAGAAGCAATCTGGAACAAAGGAGAAACTTCCTGACAATTAACCAGTGGAACGACTTGTCTCCAGAAATTGTGGGCACTCCATCACTGGAGGCGTTCAAGAAGAAAGTGGACATCCACTTGTCTGGAAATGGCTTGAGAATGGGTTGGACTAGAAGACCTCCAAGGTTTTCCAACTCCGTTATTCTCTTAAACATGGATGCCTGCAATTCCTCTCCTCGTCTCCGAAGCCGTTAGCACTTCAGATGTCAGCGAAAGGAGGCCCAATTAAAGATGTCAACTTATCTATTATGTATTCCTAGTCAAAGTTAAATGAAAGATTCATGCCGAAAAAGAGGTCGCTTCCTCTACGCCTAGAGCTCCTATAACGTCTTCTTCTTTTATGTTGGTTTTGATAAAAGAAAAAAAAAAAAGAATTTGTCTTGGAATGTTCTGAGCTACGAATTCCCGCTTTTGCAAACCAAACTCTCCAAAACTGCAGAAGAAAACAGATGTTCAGCCCTGGGCCTCTGAAGGCGATTTCTTTTCCTCTTATGCAACGCATTAAGTCCTTTCTCCGCCTTTGAAATATTTATAGAACTCATCGCTAATGTATTTGGGGTGTATAAATCCCCCAATTGGAAGTAACTACCATCGCTGCCTTGTCTTAATCGAGGTCCCAGGTTGTTGCAGAGGAAAAAAGACGGTCTATCGCTTTCTTCTTTCGTTTGCTAACCACAGCTTGTTCTTTCTGCCTTTTTCGGGGGGGGGGGGAATGGGGGAGGGGCGTCCGTTCCCATCATTAACAATCCAACAACGGAGAAAATCTGCACCGGCACAGATGTTGCCGAAAACAGGTGCAATCACAGTTCGTTAGATCAGAAGCGTGGCGTGCCGCGCAACTGTCTTAATTGGCTGGTCCCTTAGGTGAAGGACAATGTCGTTGTTCATTTCTAATGACAGGTTCTTCTGGTCTTCTTCATTAGCGGGCAATTTACCATCCCCGGAAGGGGATGCGTGCTTGCAGTCAACGTCCGAGCTCAAAGAAAGGTAGAATATCCGACACGTTGAATGGAGGCGGGTAGGTGTGCCTTGATGGAAGACTAGCGCTGGGAAGGTAGTGCAAGAGTGTTAGGATGACCCAGCAGGTCAAGGCAAGGTGGGCTGTCAACTGACGGGCCAACAAACTCAAGGGATCTTCAAGACTTTGAAGTGCCACAAAAGTGCTATAAAAAAAAAGAACTGGAGAAGCAAAACCAGCTTTGGTTTTCCCACACGAAAATCTGCCTAGTTGACCATAGCTTCCCTCATTCCCCCACTCACTGTTTGTTCATTGCCCAATCATATGTCTTTGGTCTATTTATGAGAATGGTCCACCTCTCCGTCAGACCCTTGGCCTTCTTGTGGGTTCTCACGATCCTTGGACAGCTTCATAGACTCCCATTTCCTCCCTATGCTTTCTAGCCCCCCCCCCCTGTTCCCATGGCAGATTGAGTAGCGATAGAGGTTAGTAGGCATCTTAGCAATTCAATTTTGACACAAGAGTTTAGAGAGGAGAGGAGAGGAGAGGAGAAGAGAAGAGAAGAGAAGAGAAGATGAACAGAACAAAATAGAAAATGAATAGAAAGAAGAGGAACAGAACAGAATAGAAAATGAATAGAATGGAACAGAACAGAATAAAATAGAAAATGAATATGAATAGAATAGAAAATAGAATGGAAGAGAAGAGTATGCAGAATAGAATAGAATGGAGCGGAATGGAACAGAACGGAAAGGAATAGAATAATAGAATAGAACAGAATATGACTAGACTAGATTAGACTAGACTAGACTATAATAGACTAGACTAGACTAGACTAGACTGGACTGGACTGGACTGGACTGGACTGGAATGGAATGGAATGAAATGGAATAGAATAATAGAATAGAACAGAATATTAGACTAGACTAGACTATAATAGAATAGAGGCAGAATAGACTAGAGTAGACTAGACTAGACTTGACTTGACTAGACTAGACTAGACTAGACTAGACTAGACTAGACTAGACTAGAATAACAGAGTTGGAAAGGACTCTGGAGGTCTTCTAGTCCAACCCCCTATTTAGGCAGGAAACCCTATACCATTTCAGACACATAGTTGTCCAATGTCTTATGTGTCCTCAAGACCATGTTTACTCCTAGTGTCTGCATAGTTTCTCCATTACAATCTGTCCCTAACCACCACAGCTGAGTCCATCCACCTTGCTGCTCATCTCCTTCTTCCTTTCCATCCTTCCATTTTTACTCCAAGATTCCAGCCTTCTCTAGAGACCTAAGCTATTGCATAATGTTGTCCAAAATAGTCAGATTGTGCCTCAGGGTTGATTCGTTCCATTTGTTTGGCACTTGGCAAAACTTGGGGATGGGAGTGAAAAACGTGAATCCAGTTTCCTCTCCTACTATGAGTCAACATAACAGGTAGCGTGAATGAAAAAGCACTGCTTATGGGCTTTATGAGAGGGGGAAAACCACCAGAAAACCTTTTGTTGTTGTTAGTTGCGAAGTTGCATCCGACCCATGGACCACGTTCCTCCAGGCCTTCCTGTCCTCTACCATCTTCTGGGGTCCATTTAAGCTCACGCCTGCTGCTTCCGTGACTCCATCCAGCCACCTCCTTCTCTGTCGTCCTCTTCTTCTCTTGCCCTCCATCTTTCCCAGCATCAGGCAATTCTCCAGGGAGTCCTTCCTTCTCATTAGGTGGCCAAAGTACTTGAGTTTCCACTTCAGGATCTGGCCTTCTAAAGAGCAGTCGGGGTTGATCTGTGTTTTGACGCACGGATTTTCTTCAGCAAGGAAGCGGGTGTGTTTGCCTGAGGCATTGGGAGTGCTTTCCAATGTCCTACGGTTGCATCTCAAATTCTGGGAGGCTTTTCAAAGCAGGTCCTGATACTCTGAAACCAGCCCTTAAACTCTCTTCTGAAAGAGGACTTGGTCTCAAGTATAGGTATAGGTTCTCCTGCTGGAGCAGGGGGCTGGACTAGAAGACCCCCAAGGTCCCTTCCAGGTCCCTTCCATTCCATTCCATTCCATTCCATTCCATTCTATTCTATTCTATTCTATTCTATTCTATTCTATTCTATTCTATTCTATTTTCCAGTATCTATTCTGTTCCATTCCGTTCCATTCTATTTTCTATTCTATTCTATTCTATTCTATTCTATTCTATTCTATTCTATTCTATTCTATTTTCCAGAATCTATTCTATTCCTGTTCTTATTCTATTCCTGTTCTTATTCCATTCTATTCTATTTCTATTCTATTCTATTCTATTCTATTCTATTCTATTCTATCCTATTTTCCAGTATACTATTCTGTTCCATCCGTCTCCAATTTCTATTTTCTATATTCTAGTTGATATCTATTTTCTATTACTATTCTATTCCTATTTATTCTATTCTATACTATTCTATTCTAGTCTATTCTATTCTATTTTCCAGTATATATTCTGTTCCATTCGGTGTCCGAGTTCTAGATGTTCCTTCTATTTTCTAGTTATTCTATGTCTATATATTCTTTCTATTTCTATTCTATTCTATTCTATTCTATTATTCTATTCTATTCTACTTCTATTCTATTCTTATTGCTATTCATTTTCCAGAATCTATTCTTATTCCTGTTCTTTATTCTATCCTGGCCTTATTTCTATTCTATTCTATTCTGTTCTATCTATTCTATTCTATCCTATTTTCCAGTATCTATTCTGTTCCATTCCGTTCCATTCTATTTTCTATTCTATTTTCTATTTTATTTTCTATTCTATTCTATTCTATTCTATTCTATTCTATTCTATTCTATTCTATTCTATTCTATTCTATCCTATTTTCCAGTATCTATTCTGTTCCTTTCCGTTCCATTCTATTTTCTATTCTATTTTCTATTCTATTTTCTATTCTATTCTATTCTATTCTATTCTATTCTATTCTATTCTATTCTATTTTCCAGTATCTATTCTGTTCCATTCCGTTCCATTCTATTTTCTATTCTATTTTCTATTCTATTTTCTATTCTATTTTCTATTCTATTCTATTCTATTCTATTCTATTCTTTCCATTCCATTCCATTCCATTCCATTCCATTCCATTCCATTCCATTCCATTCTATTCTATTCTATTCTATTCTATTCTATTTTCCAGAATCTATTCTATTCCTGTTCTTATTCTATTCCTGTTCTTATTCTATTCCTGTTCTTATTCTATTCTATTCTATTCTATTCTATTCTATTCTATCCTATTTTCTATCTATTCTGTTCATTCCGTTCCATTCTATTTTCTATTCTATTCTATTCTATTCTATTCTATTCTATTCTATTCTATTCTATTCTATTCTATTCTATTCTATTCTATTCTATTCTCTTTCTATTCTATTCTATTCTATTCTATTCTATTCTATTCTATTCTATTCTATTCTATTCTATTCCAGTATCTATTCTGTTCCATTCCGTTCCATTCTATTTTCTATTCTATTTTCTATTCTATTCTATTCTATTCTATTCTATTCTATTCTATTCTATTCTATTCTATTCTATTCTATTCTATTCTATTTTCCAGTATCTATTCTGTTCCATTCCGTTCCATTCTATTTTCTATTCTATTTTCTATTCTATTTTCTATTCTATTTTCTATTCTATTTTCTATTCTATTCTATTCTATTCTATTCTATTCTATTCTATTCTATTCTATTCCATTCCATTCCATTCCATTCCAGTTGGAGTGGCTGTTTTAGGCTGCCAGCCCCCTCACTCCACTCCTCCTTCCTCCCCCCAAAAGAAGCTGAACACAGAGAGCAGGGTCCTGGTGACCATGAAGTCTTTGAAACTCTTGGGTTGCCACAAAGAGGGTCAACTTATTTACCAAAGCCCCTGCAGACAGGACAAGAAGAGAAGCAACCTGGAATTAAGGAGAAACTTCCTGACAGTGAGGACAATCAACTAGTGGAACAACCTGCCTCCAGAAGCTGTGGGTGCTCCATCACTGGAAGTTTTCAAGAAGAGACTGGGCAGCCATTTGTCTGAAATGGTATAGGGTTTCCTGCCTGAGCAGGGGGTTGGACTAGATGACCTCCAAGGTCCCTTTCAACTTTATTAATATTGTTGTTATTATTATTATTATTATCATCATCATCATCTTCATCCTCCTCTCGGTTTCAGGAGAGCTGCAATATCGTTGAACAAGGAGCTTTGATTTTCTCCCAAATCTGCACCTGCTTTCTCCCCCAATTATATTTTTCTACATGCATTTCCATATATGAAGAAGAATGCGCATTATAATCTAGAAACAGCTGTGGCAATGTCATTTATTTTGGAATCTGTTAATGAATTGAAAGCAGATACAGCAATTAGTTTCCTGAAATCAAGTGCTGTTAAATTTGTTCTCCAACTGCAAAATTGCAGCCCTCGTTTTTTGCTCCAGGGAAAACGCTCAAGTGCTGAAATTCAGAACAGGCATTGTCCTTGATCCTAGTTATATTATTTCAGTTCCTGGCTGCTCACCTGATCTGGGTTTAATAAGTCAAGTAGAGGGGGGCCTTGGTTACTGCATGGATAGATGGAACTTGGGGACCGTAATTTAAACGGGGAAGTCTAAAATATCCTGGAAGAATATGATGGAAAACTGTCTCAGTACTGGTACTGATAAAATTATTGATTCATGAAGTTGTCGAATGCCAAATTACAATTTCTTTACCTTTTAATAATTAGAATGGAAAATTGCTGGAAGGGACCTTGGAGGTCTTCTAGTCCAGCCCCCTGCTCGAGCAGGAGAACCTACACCATCTTGGACAGATGACTGTCTTTGTCCTTCTTAAAATAAATGAAAAAAGATTGGTGGGAAAACCCAGTAGGTGGACCAGTACAACTGAAATATGTTTGGTCTCTTCGCAAGATCTTATGAATGAGAGAATGATGTTTGGATAAGGTGATTGGGTGGTGGAATCATTCTATCGCTGGCTATGGTGACATGTTTCCCCATGATTGTACATGAGAAAGGAGTTGAGGTTCACCAGATTGGCTCAACTGTGGATTGAGGAGGTGGTCCTTTCCGTCTGATCGGAATAAATACCAAAATAACACTGTTGGACAGGACCTTGGAGGTCTTCTAGTCCAACCCCCTGCTCAACCAGGACACCCTATAGTACCATTTCAGACATATGGTTGTCCAATCTCTTCTTAAAAACTCCATTGATGGAGCACCCACATCTTCTGAAGGCAAGCTGTTCGACTGGTGAATTGTCCTCCCTGTCAGGAAGTTTCTTCTTAATTCCAGGTTGCTTCTCTCTTTGATCAGTCTCCAACCATTGCTTCTCGTCCTGCCTTCAGGTGCTTTGGAGAATAGTTTGACCTCTTCTTCTTTGTGGCAGCCCCTCAAATACTGGGATACTGCTATTATGTCCCCCCTATTTCTTCTTTGCTTTAGACTAGCCAAACCCAAACTTGGAGAACATGATTAATTGTTCTAACTGTCAGGAAGTTTCTCCTTAGTTCTAGGTTGCTTCTCTCCTCGATTGGTTTCCATCCGTTGATCTGGAAAAAAATGGTTTCCTCCCACAGTTCTAAGAGAATCTAAAACCAATGGATATTCTCTGGAAACACATTGAATGGGGTTTCTAAGTCTCAGGTATAGACATGGACTAGGACAGGGGTAGGCCACCTTGGCTCTTTTATGACTCGCGGACTTCAACTGCCAGAATTCCTGAGCCAGCCATGCTGAGGGAAAGAAAGAGGTTTCCAAGCTGAGCCATGCTGGCTGAGGAATTCTGGGAGTTGAAGTCTACCAGTCATGAGGGGGCCATAGTTCCCCCATGCTGGCTCAGGAATTCTGGGAGTTGAAGTCCACCAGTCATGAAAGGGCCACAGTTCCCCCATGCTGGCTCAGGAATTCTGGGACTTGAAGTCCACGAGCCAAGGTGGCCTACACCTGCACGAGGACATGCCTGTTGTATTAACCCCATGACATGGAAGATGAATTTCTTGTTCCCCAAGCTGGAAGACATAAATTTGGGTTCCCTTTAGTTTTATTTCGTCCTTCCTCTATTTGGTACCTTAACTGTGTTTTTTGTTTTTTTTTTTTGAATTAGGAGAAAATAGCTGATGGAAACTCTTATTTGATTTCATTCCGGCCTTGACAAGGTAGCCTGTCGTTTGCTGAATAGCCTCTTAGTTCTGTGTCCTCCTTAACCTACTCTGACTTTTGTGCTTTGGAAGTTGTTATCATCCCCCAATATCTCTTTGCATTGGCCCCCACCTCTCTCTCTCTCTTTTTTCTTTTTACTAAGTGCTCTATGCTTTGATGTTTCATAAATCTCCTTTTTCTCCTTGGTTGTGACAAAAATAGTATCCAGCAGCTCTCTTCTATCAGTAAGTACATCAGCTGAATTACTTCCCTCTTCTGCTGGCCTGTTTCTACTCCGTTATTAAGCTTTCTGATAACACAAAGCCATCCTTTCCCCATAACCGTTTTTTCCCCCCTATTTCTCTCCCCACCCCAAAGGCTGGGATGAAAGAAAACCCGTGCAGTTCACAGAACTCCTTAGGAGAAGAAGGCATAGGAAGACCAGGATGTTATTTATACAGGTACTCCTCGACTTACAACAGGTTCTAGAACTGGCTCATATTTAACGCAGCATCCGGGGGGGGGGGTGTCCTGTGATCCCCGTTTGCGACCTTCTGACAAACCAAGTCAATGGGGGAAGCCTTTCTTTCTTTCTTTCTTTCTTTCTTTCTTTCTTTCTTTCTTTCTTTCTTTCTTTCTTTCTTTCTTTCTTTCTTTCTTTCTTTTCCTTTCTCTCTCTCTCTCCCTCTCCCTCCCTCCTCCTCCCCTTCCTTCTTTCCTTCCTTCCTTCCTTTCTCTCTCTCTCTCTCTCCCTCCCTCCCCTTCCTTCCTTCCTTCCTTCCTTCCTTCCTTCCTTCCTTCCTTCCTTCCTTCTTTTCTCTATCTCTCTCCCTCTCCCTCCCTCCCCCTTCCTTTCTTCCTTTCTCTCTCTCTCCTTCTCCCTCCCTCCCTGTTCCTTCCTTCCTTCCTTCCTTCCTTCCTTCCTTCCTTCCTTCCTTCCTTCCTTCCTTCCTTCCTTCCTTTCTCTCCCTCTCCCTCTCCCTCTCCCTTCCTCCCTCTTTCCTTCCCCCTTCCTTCCTTTCTCTCTCTCTTCCTCTCCCTCCGTCCCTGTTCCTTCCTTCCTTCCTTCCTTTCTCTCTCTCTCTCTCCCTCTCCCTCTCCCTCCCTCCCCCTTCTTTCTTTCTTTCTTTCTTTCTTTCTTTCTTTCTTTCTTTCTTTCTTTCTTTCTTTCTTTCTTTCTTTCTTTCTTCCTTTCTTTCTCTCTCTCTCCCTCTCCCTCCCTCCTCCTCCCCTTCCTTCCTTCCTTCCTTCCTTCCTTCCTTCCTTCCTTCCTTCCTTCCTTCCTTTCTCTCTCTCTCCCTCTCCCTTCCTCCCTCCCCCTTCCTTTCTTTCCTCCTTCCTTCCTTCCTTCCTTCCTTCCTTCCTTCCTTCCTTCCTTCCTTCCTTCTCTCTCTCTCTCGCTCTCCCTTCTCTCCCCCCCTTTCTTTCTTTCCTCTGTCCTTCTTCCTTTCTCTCTCGTCTCCCTCTCCGTTCTTCCCTCCCTCTTCCTTTCTTTCCTCCTTCCTTCCTTTCTTTCCTCCTTCCTTCCTTCCTTTCTTTCTTTCCTCCTTCCTTCCTTCCTTCCTTCCTTCCTCTCTATTCTCTCTCCCTCTCCCTCCCTGCCCCGTTCTGTTTCCCCCATTCTTTTTCTTTTTCTCTTTCTCTCCCCTCTCCCTCCCTCCCTCCACCGTCCTTCCTTCCTTCCTTCCTTTCTCTCTCCTCCCTCTCCCTCCCTCCCCCCCCTTCTTTCTTTCTTTTCTTTCTTTCTTTCTTTCTTTCTTTCTTTCTTTCTTTCTTTCTTTCTTTCTTTCTTTCTTTCTTTCTTTCTTTCCCTCCTCCCTCCCTCCCTCCCTCCCTCCCTCTTTCTTCCTCTCCATCTCTCCCCCCTTTCTCTCTTCCTTTCACTTTCTCTCTCTCTCCCTTTCTATCCCTTACTCCCCCCCTCTCTCTCTCTCCAGACACTGCATTTACATCATGAGCAATAACCAAAGCCATTTCTAAAAAGCCTGCAAATTGGGGGGGAGGAAATGACTCCCCAAATAGCACAAAAAAAAACAAAAAACGGCTTGATATGGAAAAAGAAGAAGAAAAGAAATCCGAGAAATATCAAAGGGGAAAGAAATGCATTTTATGCTCCAGATTCAGCCAATGTGTTTCAGGGCTAAATTACTGCCTACCTGCATTATTTTCCAAGAACATCCTGAGCAGAGAATTAATTGAAAACAAAACAAAACAAAACAAAAAAAAACACAAAAAACCTGGGACACCCAAATCTACTCTGACCTGGATAGAGTTTAGCTTTACCAGTTTTTAATTTTCTTGGTCCCCTTGCTGTCGATCGGGGTCCTAAAAAGGAAAAACTATCCCTTTTTGTCTATGATTGATATTTTGCATCTGTCTGTAAGATGTAAAAAGGATGTTGAGACTCTAGAAAGAGTACAGAGAAGAGCAACAAAGAGAATTAGGGGACTGGAGGCTAAAACATATAAGGAACGGTTGCTGGAATTGTGTATGTCTAATTTAACGAAGAGAAGGACGAGGGGGGATGTGATAGCAGTGTTCCAGTGTTCTTTGGGCTGCCCCAAAGAAGAGGGAGTCAAGCTCTTCTCCAAAGCACCTGAAGGCAGGACAAGAAGCAACGGATGGAAACTAATCAAGGAGAGAAGCAACCTAGAACTAAGGAGAAACTTCCTGACAGTGAGAGCAATTAACCAGTGGAACCACCTGCCTCCAGAAGGGGTGAATGCTCCAACACTGGAAGTTTTTAAGAAGAGACTGGACAGCCATTTGGTCTGAAATGGTATGGGGTTTCCTGCTTGAGCAGGGGGTTGGACTGTATGACCTCCAAGGTCCCTTCCAACTATAATTATTATTATTATGGATCATCGCACAGTCAGCCAGATGTTCAGACTGGATTTGGCATTTTGTCTACCTATCGAGTCCTTACCCAGGACCTGGGATATGCAGATGTGGATGTTTGATGGTATTGCAGGTATCATCGCAGGATGGAAGCAGTTCCTAGTAAGGCCGCCTTTTGCAATTGACTAATAGCGAATTTGTCAATGCCAATGGTGTTCAAGTGGTGCTCCAGTTGTTTTGGGATTGCACCCAAGGAGCCTATGACTATTGGCACTACCCTTGCTTGCCTTTGCCACAGCCTTTCTATTTCTGTTTGTAGGTCTTTGTATTTTGTTATCTTCTCCAGTTCTTTCTCTTCTATTCTGCTGTCTCCAGGCACTGCCACGTCCACTATCCAGACTTTTTTGTCTTTCTTATCGACAATTGTTAAGTCTGGGGTGTTATGTTGCAGGTGCTTGTCTGTTTGAATTCTGAAGTCCCAGAGCAGTTTAATTTATCATTTTCTATGACTTTCTCTATTTTATGATCCCACCAGTTTTTGCTTACAGGCAAATGATATTTTTTGCAGATCTTCCAATGCACCATTGTTGCTACTTTGTCATGCCGCTGCTTGTAGTCAGTCTGTGCAATCTTCTTGCAACAGCTTACCAAGTGGTCCACTGTTTCTTCAGCTTCTTTGCATAGGCGGCATTTACTGTCTGTTGTTGTCTTCTCAATTTTGACTTTGTATGCATTTGGTACTACCCTTGTTTGCTTTTGCCACAGTCTTTCTATTTCTATTTGTAGGTCTTTGTATTTTGTTATCTTCTCTAGTTCTTTCTCGTCTAATCTAATAATAACAACAACAACAATAACAATAATGAGATCAGCCCGCAAAGCTGCAGAGGGGCATCTATCTGGGGTCTTTTTGTTTCTGTGTGTGGGGTATTTGTTATTTATTTGGCCCCCAAACCCTGGCTTTATTTCCCCTATTTGCAGAGGGCGAGATAATTTGAGTTCCAAACAGAATTAAGGCTTTGGCACTGAAATGCTGGTGAAATTATCCTGGGAGGGGAGAGACTCTTTCTTTATTGTGTTTCTTTTCCTTCGATTAATGAAGTCGCGCAAACACCAGCAATCGAAAGGAATAAAGGAATTAAATCCCAGAATTGATACTCTATGCTCCCATCTATCCCTCCATTGTCTAGAAGTAGCTGCTGGATCCAAGCTACTATGAATAGTCCCCCCCCCAATCTGTTTGTCTCCATTCCCCAAATAAACAAATATCTTTCTTCCCAAATTGCAGCTAATTTGGCCGTCGTGCAGTTTGATTAAAAATGACTCTGGGCTCACCATTATTATTATTATTATTATTGCCAGCTCGACAATCCAAAATGGCCCAGACCTTTTTTTATTTGGGGGGGGGGGGCACGCTCTCCTCTCTGTATTCCCCATAACAATGAAATGAAAAGAAAAGAAAGCTGGGCATTTGATAATCTGGATCAACATATTTGAAATATTTTTTGTTTTGCTCTTTGCCTCTGGTGGAAAAAATTTTTTCCCTCTCCAATTGCTAGCTTCCGAATGGAAACTTCTATATTTGTGCCTGACCGGGGGGGGGGGGGGGATGATAGACCATCTACACAGGAAATCCTTACAACAGTTCATTGAGTGACTGTTCGAAGTTACAACGGGATTGAAGAAAGGGATTGAGGACTCTTTTTATTGACTTTTGCAGCCTCCCCACCGTCATGTGATCAAAATTCAGATACTCGGCGATGGGTTCATACCGTCGTAGAAAAACCCAATGAAAGAAACAAGAGACAACCCTACAAAACAATAATTCTTACTTAAGGTAAACAATGCCTCAAAGTTCTTTGAAGAGTTTCATCTGTCGGAACCATGACACCCGGGCTGTTAGCGTCCAGCTTCTTTAACCACTGACCCATCACACCCTCTCTGTTAATGTAACCTTACAATAAAGTAGAATTAGATTTTATTTTTCTGGGCTCAAACATCACCTCAGATGGGGACTGCAGCCAAGAAATTAAAAGATGCTTGCTCCTGGGGAGGAAAGCTATGGCAAATCTAGACAGCATACTAAAAAGCAGAGACATTACCCTGCCAACAAAAGTGCGTATAGTCCAGGCCGTGGTTTTCCCAGTTGCAATGGATGGCTGTGAAAGTTGGACCGTAAGAAAGGCTGAGCGCCAAAGAATGGAGGCCTTTGAACTATGGTGCTGGAGAAGATTCCTGCGAGTCCCCTGGACTGCAAGGCGACCAAACCGGTCAGTCCTAGAGAAGATCAACCCTGACTGCTCCTTAGAAGGCCAGATCCTGAAGTTGAAACTCAAGGACTTTGGCCACCTAATGAGAAGGAAGGACTCACTGGAGAAGGGCCTAATGCTGGGAAAGATGGAGGGCAATAGAAGAAGGGGACGACAGAGAAGGAGGTGGCTGGATGGAGTCCCTGAAGCAGTAGGTGTGAGCTTAAATGGACTCCAGAAGTTGGTAGAGGACAGGAAGACCTGGAGGAACGTTGTCCATGGGGTTGCGATGGGTCGGACACGACTTCGCAATTAACAACAACAACAACAAGGTGTCCCTCTGGCCAGAAATACCTCGCAAGGTTTGCATCAATTTTGCAAGTCTCCAAGTATATTCCCCGCCCTCCCCATACAGCTCAAGAAACGAGGGTGGTTTTCTTTTGAGATGTTGGCCATATCCCCCATTCCTGTTGCAGGCTCAGCTGCAACTCTTATCTGAATTAATCTCTTCCTCTGTCTCCCAAGGTCATTCACACTTATCATTGCAATAGGCCACTTCGGTTAGCAATGATACTTGCCCCAGAAAAGAATTATGTTCATGGCCCAGTCGAGGGAGAAATATTTCTCTCTCCTTCTGATGGACTTCCTGCAACGACTGATTCCTGATCAGCGTCGCTTGGCTGAGCGGTTGCCTTTGGAATTGAGCAGCGCTCTGTACAATGCAATTAGTTACCCTAGAAGGCTTTCCTTATTAATTTTCATTATGTATCTTTTAATTATGCACTAAACCTGAGCCATTACACAGGCACATTCGGCAGTTTCCATGCTTCACGAAAAAATATCTTCACGCCACTCCATTTCCTGGCACTTAAATCTGTCCAATTTTATACCGCAATTACAATGGCCGGAGCTGTTCCTTCTCTGGAAAAAAAAGAGAGAAGGAAATAAAATTCTCTAATTGCTTGATTATGCTCGGCGTTTATGCGGTGCCTTTGAGTGAAATACTTCAAATGCTTTATTTCAGTGTAATTGGGACGGCTGTTTTCGAATCTTGGTTTCCTGATGGTTAATAGTCGCTTCTTTTAATGCTCTGTGGTTCTGGGGGATGACAAAGAGAGACGGCCGAGGAACCAGTCGCATAAAAGGCCTCTGAGCTGACAGCCAGAATATGGATGGGGAAAAAAGCTCCCTAGTTTTTGAGGCTGTAAAGGGGGATGGAAGAAAAGTACAGATGGTCCTTGACTTACAACAGTTCATTTAGTGACCGCTCGAAGTTACAACGGCACTGAAAAGTGACTTGGGACTGTTTTCGCCAGGGCAGGCACAGTCTTATTGCGCTGAGATAATCCAGGAGAAAACATAGTAAACAGTGGTCTATGTTAAATGGTGGTTTATCTTACACTATCTACAACAGGGGTGTCGAACTGCTGGCCCGTGGGCCGGATGCATCATAGCGAAACTGCGCCCACCCCATTGCCGGCAATGGCAAAAAAGTCAGGATACGTCGCGACATGTCATGTGACGTTGCGAGTTTGACACCCCTGATCTACAATATCATACACCAGGAACAAAATACACACACGTGCTAATACAGCAGGATCTAATACACAGCAGTTTCAGCAGGAAAACAGAAGAGAGAGAACACAGCAGCAGAGCCTTCCCTTTTATAAAAAAGCTCTTAAAGGGACACAGACCCTGCTGAGTCATTCCCATCATTACATCATACATCTCACATTATACAAGCTGGTTGTCAGGGGTCTTCAAACTTGGCCCTTTTATGATTTGTGGACTTCAACTCCCAGAACTCCTCAACCAGGCACCGAGATATTCTGCCGAATGTGCGTCAGGTTAAGACCTAGGCTGTGCCATGTGCCATGTTGACATCCCAAAACAAACATTGTTGGAAACAATGCCATGACCTTTGAATTTATTGATTTGATGGCTATCCCACCTTTTGAGGAGGAGCTCGAGGCAGTGCACAGGAAGTTCTTCCTTTCCCCCTTCAAACTGTTGAAAGAAAAATTGGGTCTGGTTCCAAGCTGGGAGAAAGACGCTGAATTAAAAGGGAGGCAGGCTGCAGGAAAGGAGGTCTCTGTTTATTTGGTAGCCGGAAACTTCAGTGACAGCAGCATGTTTCTGGGGTGGCTGACAACATGGGGTTTAGAGTAGAAGGGCTTTTATACCTTCTTTGGGCCTTTGTAATTGAGATGCTTTTTCCTGTGTAAGTATAGGTCTTTTAATATTTTAACGGCTGTTGCCAGATTCCTATGGGGTCACGTAGGGGGTCATGGCTGGTTGTTCAGGCAAGAGGAGAAATGCAAATCCTTGTCAGCTTTGGCTTCTTGCCTATGTTGTTTATTTGGAGTTTCTGGCTCTTCTTTGCTTATGAATCAAGTGGCCCAGCTTTCTGAATGGATGCAAAATCACCATTCCTAAGGACTAGCCTCTTCAGGGTTCTCCTTGAGGCTGTTTTCCTACAGCAGGAAGACTGGGCCTGCTTTCTGCCTTTAAGAAGATGTCTCTCCTCTTCTCATTCAGGAGAAATATTCCATTCTGTCTCTTTTTAATATTAAGAATAAAGAATATTTTATTCTGGTGAGGGCAGGGGGGGGGCTTCCTACAAAACTGAGAGATAAATTAGGCTGAAGCATAGGCTCCAAATCATGGCCAAGGGCGATCTAGAACCCAAGTCTCTCTTTTCCTAGTACCAATGCTTTTATGTCTACCCCAAACTGGTTCTTTAATGGCTCATTTCTTTGTGAAGTGACTACTGCGACTGATGTCATCAGCCCATCATGATGTCATCACCGCGACGGTCTCCAGTGGCACAAATGGGGTCAAATGTCCTCATTGCATCGTTATCCATACCCTGTAAAAACCACTGTGGGAATTTCGTCTGT
Organism: Crotalus tigris; assembly: GCF_016545835.1. NCBI lineage: Eukaryota > Metazoa > Chordata > Lepidosauria > Squamata > Viperidae > Crotalus > Crotalus tigris. The sequence goes on from NW_024098659.1 coordinate 17,781, forward strand.
CGGATGCTGAATTCAAGGCAGATAAATCAAAGTTTCTTTTCTTTCATTATGTGATCGTGTGAGAGCGCCATCTGCACCGTTTAATTTCAGCGAAGCTAAGAATGAGCCAAAGATAGAAAATTTCCAAGAAATAACATTTGGCCAATGAATCAGAGACACTGAAGAAATGGGATAAGATAAAAAAGCAGTCTCTTATGCTTACCTCCTCTAACGCTGACAGTGAGAACAATTAACCAGTGGAACAACCTGCCTCCAGAAACTGTGAATGCTCCAACACTGGAAGTTTTTAAAAAGAGACTGGGCAACCCTTTGTCTGAAATGGTATGGGGTTTCCTGTCTGAGCAGGGGGTTGAACTAGAAGACCTCCAAGGTCCCTTCCAACTTTATTATTATTATTATTAATCTGGGAAAAAGAGAGTGGTGTTCTTTCTGATAAATGTCTCTCAGACACGAGACATCAACGATTAAGTAAATATTGGATTACAGGAAATATGTACCAGGAAACAGGCGTTGAAGCCAGAATGGACAGCTCTACGTATGACATCTGGCGTGGGTCTCAAATTGGCTGGTGAAGTAATTACTCTACAGCTTTGATGCAGAAATAGGTTAGAGCTTTGTGTGAATACAAAACTAATTTGGGAACATTTTGCGGCTACTTCCCCTTCTCCAGATTTGTCCTGGGTTTTGAGTTTTTATACAAAGAGATTTGGTTATGACTCAGAGGACAGCTGAAGGTAAAAATTGTGGGTTCAAAATGCGGCAGAGACGAAGGATGATGTTGTATTAAAAAAAAAAATCCCCCTAAATAGATCTGCTAGTTTTGAAGTTTATGGTACATATCTTAGTATACCACTATGGCTTACAGCCACAATAAGCTTTTTACATTACTTGTTCAATGTGCTTCCGATTCCTTGTTTCCTGAGGCCTTGCTGGACAAATGGTGATCCAACTATGTTTTTAAAAACCAACATGTTTTTGCTTCATTTTTGTTGTATGTTGTTGCTCCAGGGTAACAGTTTTTGCAGAAGGACATCAATGTTTTGACATTGTCCCCTCCAAAGATTGGGCAGCTTATTTATATAAAGGTTGGAAGAGAAATAACTCCTTTGGTTGATTCCTTGAAAGTGCCACCAAGTCAGTAGAATGGCAGGACCCCTCCTGGCCTCTATTCTTTAAAGTTTAAACTCTTATCCTTCAAGATCTCATCTTGATGTTTCTTTTTGTCTAGATCAGGGTTAGCAAACCTTGGCTCTTTTATGACTGGTGGACTTCAACTCCCAGAATTCCTGAGCCAGCATGGGGGAACTACGGCCCCCTCATGACTCGTGGACTTCAACTCCCAGAATTCCTGAGCCAGCATGGGGGAAACTATGGCCCCTTCATGACTGATGGACTTCAACTCCCAGAATTCCTGAGCCAGCATGGGGGAAACTATGGCCCCTTCATGACTGGTGGACTTCAACTCCCAGAATTCCTGAGCCAGCCATGCTGAGGGGAAAGGGAGAGGTTTCCAAGCTGAGCCATGCTGGCTCAGGAATTCTGGGAGTTGAAGTCCACCAGTCATCAAAGAGCCAAGGTGGCCTACCCCTGGTCTAGAAGATCAAACATAGAATCCTAAGCCTGGAAGGGACCTTAGAGGTCTTCTAGTCCAGCCGTGTGCTTTCAAGGCCGGAGAATTTCCCAGGAGGCCTTCTAGTTCCCCTCGGCTGATTTACGTTCTTTGGGTTCCATCTTGACTTGGGAATTCCTTTTCTCAAGTTGTTTCAAATCTAAGCATACTTTTGGGGGGCTGATTCCAATTTGGAAGAAGGCAAATTTGATTGGTTGGCTGCCTTCCAGACCTTGAGGTACTCTAGAAAGATGGGGGAAAAGAAGAGATGCAGAACAGCCCCTAAGCCTCTCAGCCTTATAACAGAATAACAAACAGAATAACAGAGTAATAAACAAAGTTGGAAGGGACCTTGGAGGTCTTCTAGTCCAGCCCCCTGCTGAAGCAGAAGACCCTCTACCATTCCAGACAAGGGGCTGTCCAGTCTCTTCTTAAAAACCTCCAGTGATGGAGCACCCACAACTTCTGGAGGCAGGCTGTTCCACTGGTTTAATTGTTCTCACTGTTAGAGAATTTCTCCTTAATTCTCAGTTGGATCCCTCCTTTAATTACTTTTCATCCATTGCTTCTTACATAATCATTAGATTGCTTTTTATATGCTTGGTTGGTTTTAACAAAAGTTTCACACAGATCTTCCAAGCCAGTGGTTGGGTGGGAAGGAAGGTTTCACCATGTTTTCGTTTCTCATCTATCTTTCCAATCCAATTTCATTCACGCCTCGCATTAAACATTAGCGGGAGACGCGCTGCTAATAGCTACTTATTCAGAAATCTACCTTCTGCCCTGTCTTCCATGCCATTTATTATGAAAAAGATTATAATAAATTCAGTGCTTCACCCAGCACCGTGCCAGCTTTTTATTTTATTTTATGCTGGGGGAGGGGTTTGGTTGGTTTTTTTTGTTTTGGGGGGAGGTAGGATCAACTATTTAAACATCCATTTTGTTATAGTGGAAAAAATATCGGGACGAAAAGCAACAAGAAAAATAAGCATGTTTAATTAAATGTGGTTCTAGGAACCCAGAGTCATCCAGGAGAGAGCCCATAATGAATTTGGACAGATAGATTCTGCCTGCCCCTGCTTCCCCCCCCCCCCTCATTAAGAAAATGAACATTTACATCTTGAGACCTCGCGGCTATTAGTTATTTTTAATGAACAGCGCTGCCATTTCAAAGCCGAAAGCGTCATATTGTACGGCTGAGATATGCTGGGTCAGGAAAGAACTTCTAATTAAATTTGGGTTGAAGAGCGCATATCGCCCGCCAATAATTGATTAGAATCCTCCCATGGGTAATCGGGTTTTGCAACTCAGAAAATAACTTGAAAATAGGTAGCCGTACCGATTTACGGAAAGGGTCAGCTGGAAATCAGTGAAAAACCAGGCAAGTTCACCAAAGGAAGGTAAACGTGGGAAGGAATTGGAAGAAGAGGTGAAAGACTGAAGGGTGGAAGAGACAAATGTTCAGACTTTGCCTGCTTGCTGCTTGGGATGGTGACCTTGCGGTAATCCCTATCTCAGGGGGTCCTCAATGTATAATAATTCATTTAGTGTCCAGTCAAATTTACAACGGCCCTGGAAAAGTGACTTCTGACTGTTTTTTGCTTGTACGACCATCTCTCAGTCATGTGTCAGATGCTTGATAACTGATAAATGTGTGGTGACTCAGGGCTCGGCACAGAGGCACTTGTTTTATTGTTTTATTGCTCCAAATTTTCCCCAAATGCTCCCACATTTGCTGGAAAGCCTCCAATCAAAGAACACGCACACGCACACACCCCTTCAGCCGACTCTGGCTGAAAGTAGGTTCAACTACAGTCTGCTTAGCATAAGAAAGTACTCAAAGCCATAGAGATAACAAGGAAGAAAACATAAACGTAAGGAGTCCGTTTGAATCCTAGCTTGCCTGAGCAGTTTTCAAAAGAGAGAATCCGAAATACAGTCCGAGGTCTTTAAACATCCAAGCAACGTTGTCAGCCAGTCCAATGGTCAGAGTTTCTGGATTTCCAAGCAGAAGTCACAACACAAAACAAGAGATCAGCAACAACACACACACACAAAACTCCAAGGAATCAGCATTTGTTCCTGACAAATGCCTCTCCCCACAGCGTCTCCTTAAATCTCAGTCTCCAGGTGTTCCTTGTGGAGAAGGAACACCTGAGTAGTTGAGCCTGCCTGGGTTGTTCCCCCCTTCTCTCCACTCTCTGTGCTCTAGGATCAGATGGGGGTGGCCCTTGCTCATCGCCTGACCTCTGCCTCTCCTTTTCCTCCTGTCCCAATCCCCTCCGCAGATTCAGGCTCCGACGGAGGCCTGACAAAATGTGGCGGTTGCCATGTCCCGAAGTCACGTGATTCCCCCTTTGTGACCAGCAAAGACAACGGAGAAGCCAGATTCACTTAACAACCATGGAACTAACTTAACAACTGCAGCGCCTCGGATCACAACGGTGGCAGGAAAGGTCGTCAAACGGGACAAAAGTCACTTAACGGCTGTTTTGCTTAGCAATGGAAATTTGGGGCTCCGTTGAGGTCCTACGTCGAGGCGATCACGGGTGTGCATGTGTGTGCTTGTGCCTTCGCGTCGGTCTTGAGGTCTGGCAACTGGATGAGCACGTTCAACTTTCTTGGCAAGGTTTTCAGAAGCAGTTTGCTATTGTTGGCATGCCATGGCCCAGTGCCGGTCCACGGATCTGGGATTGGGGACCCCTGCTCTAGCAGAATGTTCCCGAGGTGCTTTTTCGAGAGGCATCTGGACCGTCTTGTTTTTCTTTGAAGATGCTTCGCTTCTAATCCAAGAAGCTTCTTCGACTTTTGTGATTTGAGCATCTTTGGGACAACCATGGATCTGGATGACTGAGGATCTCCATAGATGCTATAGCAGAATAACAGTGTACAAGGGACCTTGGAGGGCTTCTAGTCCAACCCCCTGCTCAGGCAGGAGACCCTATACCAGTGATTCTCAACCTTTTTAATGCCGCGACCCCCAACCGGTCGTAAGTCGAGGACTAAACAACCGGTCGTAAGTCGAGGACTTTCCCTGCCCAGGAGCGCTGCGCATGCGTGGTGCTGCCCCCTGCACCGACCGAGGCATAGCTGGCAAGCAGCAGAGACGGAGCAGACCAACCACCGGCTGGGCCACCAGCTGGCCCAGTCCAAGGGAGGTAAGGCACCCGCCGGGCCCCCCACGCGCCAGCAACCCTCCCTGCGCCCGCCGGCCTCCCACCTCCCACCCCTGGCTCTCTTTTACTTACATTTTTAGTAGTCGCTCAGCAGGGAGGGGTGGAAACTTCCAGACAGCTTGCCTTCGCTGCAGACAACTTGCAGCACCGTTTGCAGAATGGGACTTTTGGTGGGCTCAGCAGGGCAGAGACAGCCTGGACAATTCCTATTGGCTTTTGAAAGCCAATAGAATTAGACTCTATTCAAGAGAGTCTATTCTATTGGCTTTCAAAAGCCAACGGAATAAAAGGGAGTAGCACAGCTAAGGAAAAGGGGGAAAAAATGGCGGACTGTGTTGTTTGGCAACCCCCGTGAAATGGTCGTTCGACCCCAAATGGGGTCCCGACCCACAGGTTGAGAACCGCTGTCCTATACCATTTCAGACAGATGTCTCTCCAGTCTCTTCTTTAAAAACTTCCAGTGTTGGAGCACCCATAACCTCTGGAGGCAAGTCGTTCCACTGGTGAATTGTTCCAACTGTCAGGAAGTTTCTCCTTAGTTCCAGGTTGCTTCTCTCCTTGATTACTTTCCATCCGTCGCTTCTTGTCCTGCCTTCAGGTATAAGTCCGGCAGATCCCGGACTGAGTAGATGGTCAACCTGGGTGAGCTCCAGTCTCCCTTTCCACTCTGTGATTCTATGAATCCATTCCATCCAGTCTTTTAAAGTTGACCTTGGCTGCAGAAGTTGCCGTATCGAATCCCTACTCATATTTCCAGAGAAAAGGCTCCATCACAGGAGATGAAGTTGGGAAGATTCAGTGCTTCTAATCCTCTTATGGCAAGGTGCTCCCCCCCTCCCATATTGTTATTTAAGTTTTCTCTGGGCCTGTCAGTTGTAAATTCACTTGTCATACTATCTCTCTGTTGTTTGGTAAAATTCATTCTGCATCTGTCATTTTTTCAATGACATCTTTTGAACAGCGTCTATCCGTTGAAGCAGAAATCATTACTGACATTGTGGGTAATATTTTGTGAGTCAATTCTTCACCCTTAGAACGTTTTGTATCACCTTCTGTATATCTTGCCTGCATCTGAAATCTGGAGTCTACAGAATCTACAAATCTATAGTCCGCTCTGGTGTCCACTTTTTGAAATAAGGAAATTAAATTCTTCTTGTGAAAAACAAAAGGTTTCATTTCTCATAAGAAGCTTTTTGTACTTTAGAATTAATCCCAAAATCTTATCGTAAATGTTTCAATAGTCCAATTTTATGGGAACCCTTAGTCCATTTATACCTTTTAGGATCAAAACATTATTTAGCATTTTGTGTTTATTTCACATTCTTTAAATTCATTAGAATAGAATAGAATAGAATAGAATAGAATGGAATGGAATGGAATGGAACAGAATATAGAATATAGAATAGATAGAATAGAATAGAATAGAATATAGAATAGATATGATAAGATAGGATAGGATAGAATAGAATAGAATAGAATAGAATATAGAATAGATAGGATAGGATAGGATAGGATAGAATAGAGTTGGAAGGGACCTTGGAGGTCTTCTAGTCCAGCCCTCTGCTCAAGCAGGAGAACCTAGACCATCTCAGACAGGTGATTGTCTGGTCTTTTCTTAAAAACCTCCAGTGATGGAGCACCCACGATTTCTGGAGGCCAGCTGTTCCACTGGTTAATTGTCCTCACTGTCAGGAAGTTTCTCCTTAATTCCAGGTTGCTTCTCTCTTTGGTCAGTTTCCAACCATTGTTTCTTGTTTTGCCTTCTGGTCTTTTGGAGAATAGTTTGACCCCTCCCCTCTTCGTTGTGACAGGCCCTCAAATATTGAAACCCTGCTATCATGTCTCCCCTGTTTCTTCTTTTTTTAAGACTAGTCAAACCCAAGTCCCGCAGCAGGCCATAGTGAAAGCATTGTACACTGGCGGTGGCATGAGCCTCACATGGGGCAGCAGCACAAGCCTTGTGTGGGGGCGGCAGCACGAGCCTCACGCCAGAACGATAATTGCTGGGGGCAGCAGCGCGATCCTCGTGCTGGTGGTAGCATCACTGTGAGCCTGGAGGTGGTGGTCCCACAATCCTCAAACAGGTGCCACCGTCGCTGAGAGCCTCACGCCCATGCTCGCAGCCCCATTTACATGGTGTGCATGCCTGTTTGTACGTGCGTGTGCACATATGGCCACATTCACATATGCGCATGTACATATAAGGCGCCTGTCCCTCCCTCTCCTACTGGGCTGTCAAACAAAAAGGTCGGAGACCCCTGTAATAGAGATCTCAGAATGCCTATAGACCCCCCTTGAACTATTTAGCCACGTTACTAGAGTGGTCTTCTGCAACTCAATGACATTCTACTACATTTGGCAACAGTGCCCCAAATTCCTAGGAATGGTAAATTGTAGTTCCAGCACGTCTAGAGAGGGCAACTGATCTGGAGGGCAAGCCAATACAAGAAAGAAGATTGAGAGCTAGCCATGATATCCCTAATTCAGGGGTCGGCAACCTTAAACACTCAAAGAGCCACTTGGACCCATCTCCCACAGAAAAGGAAACACTGGGAGCTGCAAAACGTGTGCACGTGCGCGCAAGGGGAAGAGCTTGATGAAGAGTTTAATTAAAAAGAAATAGAGGCTGCTGTGCATGAGTTCTCTCTCTCTCTCTCTCTCTCCCTCCCCCCCTCTCTCTCCCTCCCTCTCTTTGTCTCCCTCCCTCTCTCTCCCCCCCCTCTCGCCCTCTCTCTGATCTTCTGCTCACCTGGCATGCTGTTCTCCGACAAGCTGACGCACATTCTTATTGTGCTGGCTCTCTCATGCCCTTGGTCTGCCAGTCCTCTCCCCCCACTCAGTGTGTGTGTGTGTGTGTGTGTGTGTGTGTGTGTGTGTGTGTGTGAGAGATATGCTGCTTTCTGCTTCCTGCTGTTTCCTGCTGAGATGCAGCAAAGGCAGGAGCCCCACCCAATAAGCTTGTCAGCTTGTCTGAGAACAGCGTGAGGCCACTCTCTTTTTTATATACAGAGAGAGAGAGGGGGGGGAGGGAGAAGGGAAGCACACGTGCCTCTCTCTCTCTCTCTCTCTCTCTCTGCAAATGGCAGAGGAGACTGGGAGCCGCAGGGGAAGGCTCAAAGAGCCACATGCGGCTCCGGAGCCGCAGGTTGCCGACCCGCGCCCTACTTGCATTGTCAAACACCGGGTGTCAGCAAAGAGTTGACACTTTCTGTATGTCTCTGCTGCCATCTAACGGCCATCTCAAATTTTGCAGCTCAGGTATGTTTGTCTTAAGCTAGATAGGGTGGTTAAGAGTGCTTTTCCTCGGATGCTGAAAGAGACTTTCTGAGGGCCTCTAGTTAAGAAAACAATTTCCCATGGAGAGGAGAACAAGGCTTTCCCTGAGCTGATTTAGAGCAGCCCTGTCTCTCTGTGGTCAAGCAGCTGCAAGGTTCAAAGAGCTGTCACTCAACCCCACGGCCTCCACCCAGACCGTTCAGCAGGGAAGCAGATCAGAGGCAGGGAACATATTTCCTATGCAAGATCCGTCTGTTGGAGGTTTTTAAAAAAGCCTGGCTGCCAAGCAACTGGGGAGGAAGAAGAGAGGACGCGTGTTTGCAAAACAGGAAAAGATAAAAACTTACACCCGCACCCTGCAGGCTTTCTGTGTAAAACAGGGAAGATGCTGGAAGGAACAAAGTGCAGACTTTTTGCAAGCAAAGGATCGCCCGTTTTTTTTCTCCCCATGTGGTAATAATGCCTTTGATAACCGGCGCTTGAAAGCAAAGTGGCTTGCTGTGAAGCTGAGTTATCCTAGGGTGCTTCAGGACCGAGGTTCTCCATCTCTGAATTCTATCCAGTCCTGCATACATCCAAGGCTGATCTGGCCTGTTTTGTTTGTCTCCTCCGCCTCGCAAGCCTTGGGTGTGTAGAGCAGTCGAGTGGAGCCAGCTGGTGGGGAACTGAACAGAGTTAATTAGCAACTGATCAACTGGAGAAGTCGGTTTTCTTTCAAGAGGGCTAGAGAGAGGAAGTTGCAATGTTTCCTAGTTGCAATGTATGGCTGTGAAAGTTAGACCATAAGAAAGGCTGAGCGCCAAAGAATTGAGGCCTTTGAACTCTGCTGCTGGAGAAGACTCCTGCGAGTCCCTTGGACTGCAAGGTGATCAACCGGTCAGTCCTAGAAGAGATCAACCCCGACTGCTCTTTAGAAGGCCAGATCCTGAACTGCAGACTCAAGTACTTTGGCCACCTAATGAGAAGGAAGGACTCACTGGAGAAGGGCCTAATGCTGGGAAAGATTGAAGGCAATAGAAGAAGGGGACGACAGAGAATGAGATGGCTGGATGGAGTCACTGAAGCAGTAGGTGTGAACTTAAATGGACTCCAGAAGATGGTAGAAGACCTGGAGGAACATTGTCCATGGGGTCGCGATGGGTCGGACACGACTTCGCAATTAACAACAACAACAAGAGAGAGGAAAAAACGGTGGAAAAATGGTAGAATAGAATAGAGCTGGAAGGAACCTTGGAGGTCTTCTAGTCCAGCCCCCTGCTCAAGCAGGAGAACCTTCTCAGACAGGTGAATGTCCAGTCTCTTCTTAATAACCTCCAGTGATGGAGCACCCACGATTTCTGGGGGTAAGCTGTTCCGCTGGCTGATTGTCCTCACTGTTAGGAAGTTTATCCTCAATTCCAGGTTGCTTCTCACCTGGATTAGTTTCCATCCATTGTTTCTTGTCTTGCCTTCTGGTGCTTTGGAGAATGGGTTGACCCTCCCCTCGTCTTTGTGTCAGCCCCTCAGATACTGGAACACTGCTATCGTGTCTCCCTTACTTCTCCTTTTCTTCAGACACTAGCCAAGTTGTTGTCTTTTATCCAAGTAACCAGGCCCAGCCTTCTTGAGGTTCCACTTAAACATGATCCAGCCATGTGTGGCAGCAGCCAAAAAAGCTAACACAATCCTTGGTTGTATAAACAGAGGCACAGAATCAAAATCACACGAAATATGAGTATCGCTTTATAAACCCTTAGTAAGGCCACACTTGGAATGCTGCAACCAGTTTTGGCCACCACAGTATAAAAAAGAGGTTGAGACTTTGGAAAAAAAGTGCAGAAAAGAGCAACTAAGACGATTAAAGGCCTGGAGACAAAAAAAAAAAAAAACATATGAAGAACAGTGGCAGGAACTGGGTTTGGCTAGTCTAGAGAAAAGAAGAAATAAGGGTGACATGATAGCAGCGTTCCAGTATTTGAGAGGTTGCCACAAAGAGGAGGGGGTCAACTTATTTTCCAAAGCACCAGAAGGCAGGACAAGAAACAATGGATGGAAACTAACCAAGGAGAGAAGCAACCTGGAATTAAGGAGAAACTTCCTAACAGTGAGGACAATTAACCAGTGGATCAGCTTGCCTTCAGATATTGTGGGTGCTCCATCACTGGAGGTTTTTAAGAAGAGACTGGACAGCCACCTGTCTGAAATGGTATAGGGTCTCCTGCTTGAGCAGGGGGTTGGACTAGAAGACCTCCAAGGTCTCCCATGGCCCCTTTCAGCTTTATTTTTATTCCAGCTCCAGGAAAAGGTCTCCCAGATGCTACAACTAGGGAACAATTCCCCAATCTATCCTGTTATCCCCATTACACCTTGGAAAATGTTCTTTTTACTACGGCGATCTCAGTCCTGTTTCTACAGAAATTGATCTCAGCTCTGATCAAGGTGATTTAAAGAATCTCGCCGGTGATAAAAGAAGTCCACTTGGCCCCAAACAATTCCGTGATGTCAACAAAAAAATGGTTTAAGAGTTTTACTGAGCCATACATTTATAAGGAGATACCAGGAAAAAAATAAAACCCCTACTATATAATAGTAATGAAAGAAGCTGTCCACAAAATCAAAATTGTGGCCCAAAGATACATTTTCCCGGGCTATTTTATTCCTCGACTGTAATCTACAAATAGCATTAAACCTTGATTTTATTTTATTTTTATAGCTTCTCGGCCCATGTTGGTATTACTAGGAATTCTGGAAGGAAAAAATCAGTTCATTATCAAAGGAAAAGCTTCAGGCTGGTTTGTGATTCAATGTCGGTGGTGGGGGAGTGTGTGTGAAAAAAAATGACTTTGCTTTTGCAAAGCTGAAGATCCAGGATGAACAAGGTTGCTGGGATTTATTTCTGAAATGAGAATTTGTTCTGTGTTCATTACTGGAAAATAATGCAAATGCAGATGAAGTTTCCGGGTTTAAAAAAACACAACCAAAAAACAGTAAACATGGATGCTGTCCCTTGGAACTCTTTTTTGGGAAAACACGGGGCTTCCGAAATTATGCAAGGATAATTTTGTTTGCCCTACAAGTTGTGGGAGGGAGGGGGAGAGAAAAATGATTTTTTTTTTTTTCCTCAATGGAAGCAGACCAAAACAATCCTTCCGATGGCCAAATGCTTAGCTGGAATGAATGAGTTGTTTCTTTGCATCCGGAATTGCTCATTAAAATTTCCCATCGTCAGAGCGGATCATCCTTCTCTTCTTCGTGGCCATCTGCTCCTTTCCTGTTCCAGCTCCCCGGACGATATCGACTCAATATTTTCTGTTCCAGTGAGGTTTCCTTCTTTCTGATGAAGGTCAAGAAACATCTATCAAAACTCTCTCTTTTCGCAGAGGGAGGGTTTTTCAGCTTCGTTGCAGTGACAGCAGACGCTTAATAGACAGTTTCTCATCAAACATTGGCAGGATTTCAGCTCAGGGATGGGCAGCCTTAGCCAAGCGCAGGGTAGGCAACCTTGGCTCTTTTATGACTCCTGGACTTCAACTCCCAGAATTCCTCAGCCAGCATGGCTCAGCTTGGAAACCTCTCCCTTTCCCCTCAGTGTGGCTGGCTCAGGAATTCTGGGAGTTGAAGTCCATGTGTCATAAAAGAGCCAAGGTTGCCTACCCCTGGCAAAGTGGCTTAATTTTTGTCCCACCTCCTCAACCTGTCGCTAGATAGATTCTTGGCTGTTCCACCAAGACCAGAATGTTGGGGAGGTTAGTAATGAATTCCTCACAGCTTCAACAAAGCAGAAGTAGGTCAGTAGTCTCTGCTCTTGTCACCCTTAAACATCTGTACGAGTTTAGAGCTGCCAACTTATGTTAGGATTTAAGAAAGAAATTGATGGTTGACAGATGGAACAATTCAGCCTATATGGGAATATTTGTAAATCAGGATTGAAATGAGGGGTCCTTGTTGCTTCTTGAGCTTGGTTGTTTCCTTGCAGATGTTTCATTATCCAAATTAGGTAACATCATCATGCTGGCACTGATGACGTTGCCTAGTTTGGTCATGAAACGTCTGCAAGGAAATAACCAAGCTCAGAGAGCACCAAGAACCCTCACAATTCTCCTTCTCCACTCTGCAAACCCCACTTCCTTCTAGCACTGATGATGTTGCCTAGTTCGGTCACGAAACGTCTGCACGGAAACAACCAAGCTCAGAGAGCACCAAGGACCCCTCAATTCAGCCTTCCGTATCACCCTGATCTTCTTGGCTTAGTCAGAGATGATGGTTTGGTTTTTCAGGTCTTACTTTTTTCAGCAACCATTTCTGAGAAACTCTGATTGGATTGACCACCATCACCCCCATAAATCCAAATTCTATGCAACGATGTATTGCTATACATTTTTTTATTTCTTGCGCAGAATAATGTCAGGTGAGAAAGAGCAGAATTGCTCATGAAGTTGAATTGTTTTGTTGCTCATACTTATGCGCAAGAATCTAGTCAACGAACGGCCATCACTGTTTCAAGACTTAGACTGCTTGTGGGAACGTAGAGATTCTAGACTGATTCTTCTCTTGACACTTCCTCCAGTCTTGACCACTTCTTCTTTTACAAGTAGTTTACAATTAATTGCAAGACCACAGGGGCCAGCTATGAAGCCTATTAGAAGCAGTCCTCAACGTACGACTGCAATTGAGCCCAAAATTTCTGTTCCTCTAAGCAAGACAGTTGTTAAGTGAATTTAGCCCCCTTTTACGGCCTTTCTTGGCATAGCTGTTACACCAGGGGTCTTCAAACTTGGCCCTTTTATGACTTGTGGACTTCAACTCCCAGAATTTCTCTATCTATTATATCTATCTATCTATCTATCTATCTATCTATCTATCTATCTATCTATCCATCCATCCATCCATCCATCCATCCATCCATCCAGCTATCTATCATCTCCACTTGGAACAACTGAGGTCAAGTTGCAGTTAAGTGATTCTTTCCTGGCTAACTTCATGGAGTGAACAGGAACTGAGCTTGACTTAGAGGTTTCACCATTCTTCATTCTGAGCTTAGTGCTAACTCTAAACTCTTACAAATGTTCAAAGTGATATAAGTAGCAACTACTAACCTGCTTTCTTGCAGCTGCAACTACCTTCCCCAACCCTCCGATCTTGGTAGAACAGCCAAGAATCTGTACAATGACACTCTGAGGAGATGGGACAAAAATTAAGTTGCCTAATTAATTTACTCATGTAATAAGCTAGGGAGTAGTAATGGTTAAACTAGGGAGTAACTTCGAAGATGGAGCAACCACTAGTTGAACGTAGTGAGCCAAGATGATGTGGTGGTCAACGTTGAGTAGCAACATCAAAGGTGGAAGGACCACTTATCAAACATAGTGAGCCAAGATGATATAATGGTTAAAGCAAGGAATATAGAACATAAAATAAAGTTGGAAGGGACCTTAGAGGTCTTCTAGTCCAACCCCCTGCTCAAGCAGGAGACTCTATATCATTTCAGACCAATGGTTGTCCAGTCTCTTTTTGAAAGCCTTTAGTGATGGAGCACTCACAACTTCTGGAGGCAAGCTGTTCCACTGATTAATTGTTCTCACTGTCAGGAAGTTTCTCCTTAGTTCCAGGTTGCTTCTCTCCTTGGTTAGCTTCCATCCATTGTTTCTCATGTTCCCTTTTGGTGCTTTGGAGAATAGCTTGGACCCCCCTCATCTTTGCAGGAGCCCCTCAAATATACCGCTATCATGTCTCCCTGATCCTTCCTAATTTGAGTGATTTCCTGAGTAACATCAGAGCAGAATGCACAATCAGGGGGATATTTGGTTATTACTAAACATGAGCTATCTTTTTGGAGTCACCTGGGAGATGTCACTCATGGTGTGGCTTCTACTGAGTGTAGGGGGGGAAGTCATCTCAGCTTTGAGGCTCTTATTTCTACGATGGTGTTCACGACTCTCGGTGTCCCTATGCCAAAATAATTTTACCTGCTAAGGCCAGTGAATCACGGTATCTGACACATAACCTTTATTAGTGTTTTGCACAAAGTGACACAGAATAATTAATCCACATTTAGTTTGAAACTCACCATGGACTTCAGCAACACAATTCACACTTGGCAAAGCTGTCTTTCTAACAACAAGCAACAGCTTAGCTAACATTAACATTGTTTTATGGATGCCTACAAGATTCACGGCTGGCGCTCTCTCTCACTCTTTTTTCTGAATGTATCTTTTAAATATTTTCCTTGGAAAGAAGATTTGATCCTCAAGGTTTTATTATATAAAAATAGAATGATCTGTCTCTATATACAAACAGTACATTACATGATATACAGGTTCGAGCGAAAAAGGGGATGAATGCAGACGGTGAGTGAAACGAAGGAGGGAATCTGGGGAAATCATTAAATACTGCACATTTCATAAAAATTACATTTAACAAGAGTTTCTCGTTTGCAAATATCAAACAGCACCGATGCAATGGGAAATTCTTCCCAACAACTTCATTTATACGTCATTGTCTTATCTGTACAGAAGACACACATGCATGTTTTATGCATGTAATTCTGGGTGTACGCATGTACAAATATACTCGGGACACACCTTTTTTTCTCTCTCCATAGCTGATATGCGTGTACGGTATGTTTGTACATATTCGCATTATTGTATTTTAAGGCACGTTTTACTTAAAACTTATATACATCATCAGACCCCGTTCACAATGTCTTGGGGACGTCAAACTTTCTGAGTCCATTCGTAGATGGGAGTGGAGAGAATCAAAGCAACGTTTCGTTTATCAAAAGAGATATAAAAAAGTTTTTTTTCTCCCCCCCCCTCCCGGAATCTTGGGAGAGACGAAGTGGTGGGAGAGACACTTTGCACATGCTCAGAGTCGCGGTCCTGCTGCAAAGGAGGAAGAGAACGAACCCTCCCCAACCGGTGCAGCTTTTTAGAAATAAAGACGTTGAGGTCTCTTTCCTCAACGAGGGCCAGTGGCTTAACGCTCACACCCCTCCAGGGCTGGGAGGTGTTTTAAACCTTTTTGCTGGTCTCGGAAGGAGAACCTAAATAATGATGAGAGGGAGATTCGTATAAAGGCACCGAGATCTCCTGAAGGTCAGGCAATCTCCCCGGATGAGGAGGGGACCTCAGACCTAGTGTCCGGTCGTAATCCCGGTGCAAAACCTTCTCGTAGACGCTCTGCAGACCGACCGTCTTCGGCAGCTGGGCGGGGTAGAAGTGGTCCCGATGGAGGGTGTCCCGGGGCAAGGAGGTGGTCCTGCAGAAGGTGGAGAGCTGGGTTTTGGGGTGGGGGGAGGTGTGGGGGTTGGTCTGAGCGCAAGAAGGACTCCAGCATCGGTCCGAGTGGCCCAGCAGTTTGCATTCGGCGGTGCAAGCCCACAGCCCTAGAAGTAGGCAAGGGACAAAAGCAGGTGTGTGAGAGACCAAAAGGCACAACGTACAGTAAGACCACACAGCACAACCGACAGGAAGTCCAAGTTGGGTTCTGTCGTGCTCTCTGAGCTGGGTGGTTTTCTTGCAGACGTTTCATGACCCAACTGAGTAACATCATCAGGGCTAGAAGGGAAGGGGTTTGTGGAGAAGAGGAGGAGGAGGAGGACAACGACTGTGGGGTCCCGGGTGCTCTCTGAGGTTGGTTGTTTTCTTGCAGACGCTTCATGACCCAACTAAGCAACATCATCAGGGCTAGAAGGTAGATGGAGGAGGAGGAGGAGGAGGAGGAGGAGGAGGAGGAGGAGAAAAAGACTGTGGGGTCCTTGGTGCTCTCTGAGCTTGCTTGTTTTCTTGCAGACGTTTCATTACCCAACTAAGTAACATTATCAGTGCTAGACGGGAAGAGGAGGAGGAGGAGGAGGAGAAGGAGGAGGACGAGGGGACTGTGAGGTCCTTGGTACTCTCTAAGCTTGCTTGTTTTCTTGCAGATGTTTCATTACCCAACTAAGTAACATCATCAGTGCTAGAAGGGAGATGGAGGAGGAGGAAGAGGAGAAGGACAACAATGACTATGGGATCCTTGGTGCTCTCTGAGCTTGGTTGTTTTCTTGCAGATGTTTCATTACACAAGCTAGGGAGCATCATCAGTACTAGAAGGGAGGGGGGTTTGTGGGGAGGAGGAAGAGGAGGAGGAGGAGGAGGAGGAGGAGGAAGAGATGAGTGTGGGGTCCTTGGTGCTCTCTGAGCTTGGCTATTTTCTTGCAGACGTTTCATTACCCAACTAAGTAACATCATCAGGGCTACAAAGGAGTTGAGGAGGAGGAGGAGGAGGAGGAGGAGGACGACGACTGTGGGGTCCTTGGTGCTCTCTGAGCTTGCTTGTTTTCATGCAGACATTTCATCACCCAACTAGGCAACATCATCAGGAGATAAGCATCATCACTAGCCCTGACGATGTTACCTAGTTGGGTAATGAAACGTCTGACAGAAAACCACCCAGCTCAGAGAGCGTCAAGGATCCCTCATTTTAACCCTGAGCTGCAAATATCTTCCTTCATTCATTCTGAGCAGGAGGAACACTCCCACTCGCACCTAATAGCAAATTTGTCCCAAACTAGCGCACACACACACACACACACACACACGCACACACACACCCTTCTGCAAAGCAAAATCAACTATATTCTGGCATTTGGGATTAAGAAGCTGCCATTTTGATTCCTTCATTCCTGCTGGATCTCTGGCAACTGAGCTCCTCCCGCAGGCTTCATTTGGGTGGATCTGAAACCCCTGCAAGGATTTGGGTTGCTAGAAAGCCTGTGACAACAGCACACGCTCAAGCAGGATCCAATCAAAGGGCAGCGACTTAATTTTATTCTGCTCTAAGTCCAGCATGTATGCAGTCAACCAGACAAACATAGGCAGGTTTGAGTAAGTAATGAGTAAGTAGGTAACCATCTTCTGCCTCGGTGGATCCTGCAAGCCCACTATGAAATTCATTGACTGGTCTCAGAATTGCAAAGAATCGTAGCTTTTGTCACGTCAGGACAGAGGGTCCTAGACTTACAACCGTTCATTTAGTGACTGTTCAAAGTCACAAGGGCACTGGGAAAAGTGACTTAGGATCATTTTTTCACACTTATGACTGTTGCAGCATCCACCTGATCATGGGATCAAAATTTGAACATTGGCAACTGGCTCATATTTATGATGGTTGCAGCAGTTCTGGGATCACGTGATCCCAGAACTGCTGCAACCATCATAAAGCCAAGTCGACGGGGGAAACCGGATTCACTTAATAACCGTGTGACTAACTTAACAACTGGAGTGATTCACTTAACAGTTGTGACAAGAATAGAATAGAATAGAATAGAATAGAATAGAATAGAATGCAGAGTAGAGTAGAGTAGAATAGAATAGAATAGAAAGATTGTAGAATAGAATAGAATAGAATAGAATAGAATAGAATAGAATGTAGAGTAGAGTAGAGTAGAGTAGAATAGAATATAGGAATAGAACAGAGCAGAGTAGAGTAGAGTAGAGTAGGAGAACAGAACAGAACAGAATAGAATAGAATAGAATAGAATAGAAAGAGTATAGAATAGAATAATAGAATAGAATAGAATGTAGAGTAGAGTAGAATAGAATAGAGGAGAGATGAATAGAATAGAATAGAATAGAGGAGAGATGAATAGAATAGAATAGAATAGAATAGAGTAGAATAGAATATAGGAATAGAATAGAGTAGAATAGAGTAGAGTAGGAGAACAGAATAGAATATAACAGAACAGAATAGAGTAGAGAATGGAATGGAACGGAACGGAACGGAATGGAACGGAACAGAACAGAATAGAATAGAAAGAATGGAACAGAACAGAATGAATGTAATGTAATGGAATGGAATGGAACAGAACAGAATAAAACAGAACGGAATAGAATGAGTGAAACAGAACAGAATGAACGGAATGGAATGGAATGACAGAGTTGGAAAAAGTTTGTAAAATGGGGCAAAACTCACTTAGCAACTGTCTCGCTTAGCAACAGAAATTTTGGGCTCAATTGTGGTCGTAAGTCGAGGACTATGTGTCCTGAAGCCCTCAACATGTCGCAACCCTCCACGTTGAGGAAAGGTAAGGATAGGCATAACTTTTCCCACCCATGAAAATTCCTGTAGCTTTATCAATACCATCATTTGTTGGCCCTCTAGACAAGATGGCTGAATTCCCTGGAAACAATATTGATTCCAATAGTGTTTTGTTCATTCAATGGTTCTGTTCATCTAATCTGGGAGAAGGGAGAGAAGGAAGCATGTAGCCTGGAGTTGTGTGGGTTCAAATATCCTAAACTGACTTCTGAAAGTCAATCATCTATGTTTTCCTAAATCGATTGTCCTCAAAATATCAATCTACAATTCTTATCACTTCTATTGACTGGGGAAGCCAATCCAAAGCCCTTACAAAATGTAAATATGGTTAAAATAACTTGGTTTTCGCAGTGTTGTATATCTCTATGCTTCTCTCTTCTACGTTCCCCAAGGGGGAAAAAATCAGCATTGATATGAGTCACAATGGACAAATAAAAGACTATTGAAAAGAATCGGGGAATAAAACAGAACTGTTGTGAAAATTGAGTAAATTAGCTAAGGATATAGTGTAAAAGTAGTCTTACATCCACAATTTCCATCACTAAGCAAGGTAGCTGTTAAGTGAATTGGGCTCAATTTTACAAGCTTTTTTTTGTCATGTCTTTAAGTGAATCATGGCGTCATTAAGCAGATCCGTCTTTCGCCATTGACTCTGCTGGTCAGAAGCCTCCTGGGAAAATTGTAAATGATCATCAAAAGACCCCAGGACACTGAAACTACACGACAGTTGCCCAAGTGCCCAAATTTTTGATCATGTAACCACAGGGATGGTCGTAACTGCCATGCTGACTATTGCAGTGTTGATGCTGAGATGCTCCTAAGTGCGAGGACTACTTATAAATCCCTTTTTTTCCCAGCAACGTAACTTTGGATACGTGCAAAACAAATGGTCATAAGTGTGTGTGTGTGTGTGGGAAGCTACCTGTACTGTTATTAAAACACAGAATAAAATGAAAAAATGGGGGGAAAAGCCTTAGCAAAGAACACATCTGGAATGCTGCATCCAGTTTTGATCCCCACATTACAAATAAAAAAAACGATGTTGAGACTTTGGAAAAAGTGCAAAGAAGAGCAACTAAGATGATTAAAGGCCTGGAGACAAAAACATATGCAGGATTTGGGGTTAGGCTAGTCTAGAGAAAAGGACTAGGAGTGACATGATAGTAATGTTTCAGTATAGGAGGGTCTGCCCCAAAGAAGAGGGGGGTCAACCTATTCTCCTAAAGCAGCAGAAAGCAAGACAAGAAACAATGGATGGAAACTAACCAAGGAGAAAAGCCACCTGGAATTAAGGAGAAACTTCCTAAGCGTGAGGACAATTAACCAGTGGAACAGCTTGCCACTAGAAGTCAAGGGTGCTCCTTCACTGGAGGTTTTTAAGAAGAGAGTGGACAGCCATTTGTCTGGAATGGTGTAGGGTCTGCTCCAAGGTCCCTTCCAGTTCTATTCTGATTCTGATCCTGAATAATATCTATCTTCCTATTTTCATTATAAGATCCATGGAAAGTAGAAAGCAACGATACATGGCTCAAGTGATACTGTGACCTTCATGTCCCTGATCCTTGGCTATCATTTCAACTTGTCCATCGTAACAGCTTACAGGGAAAAAGCAGACGTGGACAATCTGTGTTCCTTTAGCTGTTGGTGGGTTTCAGCTTTTGTGAAACATGGCCAGCATTACCAGCAATCAACGACTACACCAACCGAAACCCAACAATTGCAGAAAAACCAGCTTCTTCCAACCTACACTTTCTCCCTACGGCAGTTTCTAGATGTGGTCCAATTCTCGGCAAATAGTTAATTCTCTGGGAACAGAAGACGACGCATCTGGGACTGCCAAGGTGAAGAGACACTGCCCTAATCTAACACAGGGGTTCCTTCTCACCATGCATGTTTTCAGTTGCAATTTCCCCCTTCTAGTTATGGAGACAAAGCTGGACTCTGTTCTAAGAATGCCTGCCATTTTCAACGGTCTAAAAAGGCCTCCCGTTTTCAACTGTGACCAAACAATGGAGAAATCTGCAGCTGCAAAGAAATTTGATGGTGAAAAAAAAGCAAGGTTCTACCTTTAGGCAAGAAAAACCAAATGCACAGGTATAGTATAGGGGATACCTTGCTTAGTAGTAGCAACTGTGAGAGGGATCTCAGAGTCCTAGTGGACAATCCTTTAAATAGGAGCCAGCCGTGTGCTGCAGCTGCCAAAAAAGCCAACACAGTGCTGTGGTGCATTAACAGAGGGAGAGAATCAAGATCACGTGAAGCGTTAATACCACTTTACAAGGCCTTGGTAAAGCCACACTTGGAATACTGCATCCAGTTTTGGTCACCACGATGTAAAAAAGATGCTGAGACTCTAGAAAGAGTGCAGAGAAGAGCAACAAAGATGATTGGGGGACTGGAGGCTAAAACATATAAGGAACGGTTGCAAGAATTGGATATGTCTAGTTTAATGAAGAGAAGGACGAGGGGAGATATGATAGCAGCCTTCCAGTATCTCAGGGGCTGCCCCAAAGAAGAGGGAGTCAAGCTATTCTCCAAAGCACCTGAAGCAGGACAAGAAGCAACGGATGGAAACTAATCAAGGAGAGAAGCAACCTGGAACTAAGGAGAAACTTCCTGACAGCTAGAACAATTAACCAGTGGAACAACCTGCCTCCAGAAGCTCTGAATGCTCCAACACTGGAAGTTTTTAAGAAGAGACTGGACAGCCATTTATCTGAAATGGTATAGGGTTTCCTGCCTGAGTACGGGGTTGGACTAGATGACCTCCAAGGTCCCTTCCAACTTTATTATTAGAATATTATTATTATCTATCTGCTAATCTGACTTGGAAACGAAACCAACTACAAAGGAAGGCAAATATACGTGTCCCAGGATAATGTTGAAAGATCCAATCGGGGTAGGTCACCGGGACCAAAGGTTTAATCTTCTGAGCTTTTGTGATGGAGCCCATCCTCAGGAACCGACCCAGACTGGATCTTGCAAAACCATGTATTTTACGAGAGCCAATCAAACAGAGCTCACATCTCTACTCAGCCATTAACCTTTCTTAGTGACTTTGACGAGTATCTCTCAGCCTCAAAGCAGTGTAGTGGAAACGGAGGATGGTTCTCTTATGAGCAGGATAATGCAACATTTAATTAAAATGAATCTATTCCAGTGGGGCGGGTGCATCCTCTATCTTGCAACCAATTGTGGTCACCATGCTACAAAAAAGATGTCGAGACCTTGGAAAAAATCCAGAGAAGAGCAACTAAGATGATCAAAGGCCTGGAGACTAAAAAATACGAAGAACGGCCGCAGGACTTGGGTTTGCCTACTCTAAAGCAAAGAAGAAATAGGGGAGACATGATAGCAGTGTTCCAGTATTTGAGGGGCTGCCCCAAAAGAAGAGGGGGGTCAAATTATTCTCCAAAGCACCAGAGGGCAGGACGAGAAACAATGGTTGGAAACTGACCAAAGAGAGAAGCAACCTGGAATTAAGGAGAAACTTCCTAACAGTGAGAAAAATTAAGCAGTGGAACAGCTTGCCACCAGAAATCATGGGCACTCCATCACTGGAGGTTTTTAAGAAGAGACTAGACAGTCACTTGTCTGAAATGGTATGGGTTCTCCTGCTTGAGCAGGGGGCTGGACTAGAAGACCTCCAAGGTCCTGTTCTATTCTATTCTATTCTATTCTATTCTATTCTATTCTATTCTATTCTATTCTATTCTATTCTGCATTCTACTATATTCATTTTCTATTCTATTTATTCTATTCTATTTCTATTCTAATTTATTCTATTCTATTCTATTCTATTTTATTCTAATTATTCTATTCTATTCTATTTTATTCTGCATTCTACTCTATTCATTTTCTATTCTATTCTATTTCTATTCTAATTTCTCTATTCTATTCTATTCTATTCTAATTATTGTATTGTATTGTATTGTATTGTATTCTATTGTATTGTATTCTATTGTATTGTATTCTATTCTATTCTTCATTCCAATACTCTACTCTACCCTACCCTACTCTACTCTATTTCTGTTCAGCTCTATTCTACTCTACTCTACTCTCTACTCTACTCTACTCTACTCTACTCTATTTAAAGAATATGAAATAAACAGCAGCTTCCAGCTTCCAGCTCTATTCTATTCTAAACATCTTCTGCCCCATTGGTGCTGAAATCCCCAAGAGCTCTCTTGAGTGCCTACGAAGAAGAGCAGGGCTGCTGCCCTGCGTGTTCCTAGCTTTCCCAAAAGGAATGAGGAATATTTAGGTTACCAGAGGGGCTTTGCAACCAACACCCTGTTCGTTTTACTCTGTTTCAGAAGCCACCGTTTCACCTCCCTGTGAACATTGCAGATCGGTCAGCCGAGAGGTGAAAGGAATCTTTACCGTTCTGCATGTGGGTGATCAGGTCTTTCTTCAGGGCATCTCCGCTGATGTCAGAGTCGCTGTCATTGAAGTCACTGTCCCCTTTGCCGCTGTCTTTCCCGCTGAATTTGTCTCCTTCCCGGCCCGACAGAGTGTTGAAGGAGTGGCCCTTCCACATGGCGACCGGGGCTGCGGGTTCTTTGCCGTAACTAGGGGTGGAAGTGTAAGACTGGGAAGGAGCGCCGACGCCAGGAGGGAGAACGAGGGTGGGAGAAGAGCGACGCAGACAGACAAAGAAAGAAAAGGCACAATGATGGTCAGAAGAAAGAACATAAATAAACCAGGCTAATCAATAGACTCCAGGGGACTCTTCTATCTCTATATACCCCTCCCCCCCGTATTTATAGTTCATCAGATCCTTGACACTTAGAATAATAAAGAAACGAGCCACGAAATTAAACACCGCTATTTTTTCAGATCTGTTCGCCAAAGGCCAAATCTACAACAGTGACCCCCCCCAACCTTTGGAGCACCAGGGACCGGTTCTGGAGAGAGAGGTTTTCCCACGGACCGGAAGGGGCGTGGTTTCGCATCAGCCTGCATCCCGTGGATGGGGCTTGGCTTGTTTGCATGGGCCAATTGCTGCCATGCCATGGACGGGTGTCAGTCCACGGACCAGGGGTTGGGGACCCCCGACCTATACCACTGTACCCCCTGAAGCCAGATAATCCAGCTGGATCTCTAATACTTGAAATTCTAACATGCTTTATTTGCATTCAGGAAACTCTCAACGTGAGTAACTCAATAGAATAGAATAGAATAGAATAGAATAGGATAGAATGTAGAGTAGAGTAGAGTAGAATAGCATAGAATAGAATGTAGAATGGAATAGAGTAGAGTAGAGTAGAGTAGAATAGAATAGAATAGAAGAAAATAGAATAGAATAGAATAGAATAGAACAAGGAGAGTAGAGTAGAGTAGAGTAGAGTAGAGTAGAGTAGAATAGAATAGAATAGAATAGAATAGAATAAAATAGAATAGAATAGAATAGAAGAGAAGAAAAGAGGAATATAGGAATAGAATAAAGTAGAGTAGGAGAAATGAATAAAAGTTATTAATTATGGCCTGCATTTCACTAATTTCAGTGAGATACGCTAAGCTGAAACCAGAAAGGTAAGTTTTCCTCTCTCCACAAGGTAAAGGAAGGTGCAGGAAGTTACCTCCGCGTTCGCTCCTCGAAGTCGGTTCTGGCTGTCGTACAGACTGGTGGTTTCCCGGCTGTGCTCAGAAACCGGAATATCTTCGCTGTCTGGAGACGGCTCGGGACTAGCGAAGGAAGATTTGCTGGGGAAGGAATGCACGTCAAAGTGGGGGCTGGAGGGGTTGAGGGCACCGTCACTGGCGCTTCCATCCTGATGGCCCTGCTCCAGTTGAGAAGTGTCAAGAGGTTCCTCCAAGACCACCTTCTTCTCCTTTTTACGCCGGTTGCAAGTGGTAGCAATGGTGATGATGGCCACCAGGAGCAACGTACAACTTCCAGCCAGGACAATGATGACGATTAAGGGGACATCCCACTGCAAAGGTTGGTCTTCCCAAGAGCTGGGCTTGGCCACCGACTCCTGGCCACTAGAGGGAGGTAGCGATGCAGTCACCAGGAAGTTGACCACGACAGTGGTGGAGAGAGGTGGCAGCCCGTTGTCTGCCACAGTCAGAAGCAAAGGATAGACTTGGCCCAGCTGTTCTTCAGATAAGCTCCTCCTGAGCGTAACCTCCCCCGTTTTCTGGTTGATGGCAAAAAGATCTAGAGATCTTTCCTGCTGCTGGGGATCTTCCGAGAAAGCAAAGCTCAGCTCTGCGTTGACCCCCTCATCTGCGTCCCTGGCTTTGACGTGGACCACGAGGGAGTCCCTGGAAGCTCTGCTGGACACCCCAATTTCAAGGGACCCATTGGTGAGCGCAGGAGAAGTGATGACCGGAGCGTTGTCGTTTTGGTCCATCACCCGTACCTTGACCAAGGCCGTACTGGAGAGCGGAGGAGATCCCCCGTCCGTGGCTTGGATGGACAACTCCACCTCTTTCAGGATCTCATAGTTGAACGTTCGGAGGGCGTAGATCGCTCCGGTGGCTGGATCTACCGACACGTAGGTGGAGATAGAGGCCCCCATGATTTGGCCGTCCAGCAGCCGGTAGCTCACCTTGCTGTTGGATCCAAAGTCGGGGTCAGACGCCCCCACGGTGGTCAGGTAGGCCCCCGGGGGGTTGTTCTCCGGCAGGGCCACCTCGTAGCGGGCCTTGGCGAAGCGCGGGGCGTTGTCGTTCTCGTCGGCCACCCGCACCGTGAGCGAGCGCACCGTCTTGGCCGGGGGCGAGCCCAAGTCCTCGGCCACCAGCGTGAGGTTGTACTCGGCCACCCGCTCGCGGTCCAGCGGGCCGGTGGTCAGCACCAGGTAGCTGGCGGCGTCGTAGGCGCGCTGCAGGGCGAAGGGCTGGTGGGGCGCGGCCAGCAGGGCGCAGCGCACCTGGCCGTTGGCCCCCGCGTCGCTGTCCGAGGTGCTGACCAGCGCCACCAGGCTCTGCGCGGCCGCCGCCTCGCTCACCAACGCCACCGCCGGCCCGGCCCGCGCCGCCTGCTCCGCGCCGCCGTTGCCACCGCCGCCACCTCCGGGCGCCAGGGCGCTGATGGCCACCTCGGGCGCGTTGTCGTTGACGTCCAGCAGGCGGACCAGCACCTTGCAGCTGGCGGAGAGCGGGCTGGCGCCGCGGTCGCTGACCTGCACGTCCAGCTCGTAGGCGCGCTGCCGCTCGTGGTCGACGGGGGCGCGCAGGGCCAGCCGGCCGGAGAGCGGGTCGAGGCTGAAGAGGCGGCGCGCCTCGGCGCCCACCTGGCTGCCCCAGGCGTAGAGCAGCTGCCCGTTGGCGCCCTCGTCGGCGTCGGCCGCGGCCAGCTCCAGCAGCGGCGCGCCCGGCGGCGCGTCCTCGGGCAGCTCCAGGGTCAGGAGCGCGCCCCGGGGGAAGGCGGGCGCGTTGTCGTTGGCGTCCAGCACGCGCACGCTGAGCGTGGCCGTGCCCGAGCGCGGCGGGCTCCCGCCGTCGGCCGCCACCAGCTCCAGCCGGTAGCCCGCCTGCGCCTCCCGGTCCAGCCCGCGCAGCAGCACCAGCTCGGCGCAGCGCAGCCCGTCGGCCCGGCTCCGCGCCTCCAGGCCGAAGGGGCTGCCCGGCGAGAGGGCGAAGCTCTGCAGCCCGTTGGAGCCGGCGTCCGGGTCGTGCGCCAGGGGCAGCGGCAGGCGGGTGCCCGGCGCCGCGCTCTCCGACACCTCCAGGGCCACCAGCGGCTGCGGGAAGCGGGGCGCGTGGTCGTTGAGGTCCCGCACCTCCAGCTCCACGTGCAGCAGGCGGGAGGGCGCCGGGGCCCCCGCCGGACCGCCCAGGCTCAGCACGTCGAAGGCCAGCAGGCAGGGCGCCTCCGCCGGCCCCCCGCCGTCGCCGCACAGCTGCTCCCGGTCCAGCCGCTCCGAGCCCAGGCTGAGCTGCCCGTCCCGCTCGCGCACCCGCACCAGGGACCCGTTGCCCGGCGCCTTCACCAGCCGGAAAGTTCTCTCGCCTCCGGACGCCCCTTTCAGGGGCCACTCGTCGGCCAAGGTCCCGATCACCGTGCCGGGGGGGTCTTCCTCGTACGTGTGGTAGCGAATGGTCTTGCCCAAAGCCGAGGCCAGAAGGAGCAGCAGCAGCAGCAGCCAAGCCAGGCGGAGGAAGGCCACGGAACGGCTGGGCGCAACCGGGCAGCCGCCCATGCTTCGCGCTCTGCCGAGCAGAGAAGAGAGAGAAAAGAGAAAAGAGGAAAAAAGAGAGAAGGAAAACAGACAGGCAGGCAAGCGGAGAGGGCCAGCCAGCCAGCCAGCCAAAAGACCCTTCCCGGGGGGGGGGGGCTGCTGCCGCTGCCTGGTTGTCAATCCTGCCCAGACCCGGTCCGGCGTGCGCCCCCGCCGGGCATCGAACCCGTTTCCAAGCGCGCTTCCCTCGCGGGCACCTGCTTCCTTCGCTTCTCAGCCAGACCCACCCCGCCTCGGCTCTTTCATAGGCGCCGGTATGCAAATGAACGTCGGCCCGGCAGCCAATCGTAGCTTGGGTTTTCCTACGGGGACCCCCCCCCCTGCCCGTCTTCCAAAATTCTTAGACGAGGAGTAGCGCCATCAATGGGGTAGAAGACCCTCCCCCCCACCTGCGGGAGGGAGGAAGACCCAACCAGGGGACCACTGGCTTCGGGGGGGGGGTCTTTCGGTTTTCGGGTTCCTGCCCCCTGGGGGTGTCCCTTCTTGGCTCGAGGGGGGGGCTACTCCGGGGCGACCCTCCGGAGTTATAGCCCAGCCCGCTACCTTGGTTGAAGCGGGTGGGGTTGGGGGGGGGTCTCCGGAGCGCGCTCCGGGGTGCCAGGCTCGCCCGCGGGAGATGGGGGGGGGATCTCGACCCAGGACCTCGGCCAACGCAGCTCCAAGCAAGGCAGGAAAATAAAATGGGTGGGTGGCGGGCGTCCGCGAGTTAGCCAAACGCTCCGTGTCTGTGTAAAGCGGGAAAATGGAGGTGGGGGGGGACCCCCAATCTGAAGCCGGACCGCGGGCAGGGTCGGGGGAAGAACGAGGGCGAAGGCGAACGGGGGGGGGGCGCGCGGAGCCCGCTCGTCGAAGACCCCCCCACCCTCCCCAAAATGCCCTGGGATGGAGGGGCGGAGGAGAACTGGACGGTTCCCTTCAAGCCCCCCACCCAGCCCCCCACCCACCCAGCCCGCCGCCCCTCTTTCTCGTCCCTTTGCGCCTCCAGCTACTATAGGGAGGAGGGTCTGGCGGCTGACCCTGTCTTCCCAACTTGGGAGGGGGGGGGCTCAGGGAAGGAAGGGGCTGTCTCCTTCTCCCCCCTCCCCGCCCTCCTCTGGCGACCCGACCGGCAGGGCTCGCTCCGGGACCCCCAAATCCAGCAAGACCCTAGCCCCCGATCGCACCTGGAAAGGTAGAGAGGCAGCGGTGGCGGCGACCGTGCGCAAGGACGCGGGGAAGCAGCAGCCGAGAGCTCTCCGCTTCCAACGCTGAGTAGCGGAGCTGCGGAGTGGGGGAGGGGGGGGAGACCGGGGAGGGGCGGGAAAGAGCCGCCTCCCTCTCCCGCCTTGCGCTAAGCCCACCCTGGTTGGACCCGGAGAGACGCCGGGGCTCGCCCACCCACCCGCCACCCCTGCGCGCATTCACACGACGCTCTGGACCCGCGTTTCAAGGGGTCCCTTTTCTTCCCCGCGCCCGCGACGCAGCGCTGCCTCTGTGCTCCTCGGTACTAAGCGGCGAAATGACGGGGGGGGGGGGGAAAAGGAACACCCCCTCCCCAAAAAAACCCTAACCGAATCAAGGTCGGAGCGCTGGGGCGAATGTCGGAAAGTCCGGGAAGCGGCGGGGCTGGGGAGGCAGAAGCGCCGGTCTCTCTCCGCAGAATCCCGACTTAACCCCAGAGGTGCCTCTGGAATCCCGATCGTCATAATTCAGAATTAAATTTCAATTAAAATTGGCCGGGGAGGGAAGGTCGGGGAGAAGAGGGCCTCCCCGTCCACTGTCCCCTCTCCTCTTCCTCTCCTCTCCCCTCCCCGTCCTCTTCTTTCCTCCCTTTCTCTCCCTCTCCTCTCCTCTCCCCTCTCCTGTTTCTCTAGTCTCCTCTTCCTCTCCACTCCTTTCTTTTCCTCTCCTCTCTCCCCTGCTCTCCCTCTCCTCTCCACTCCATTCCTCTCCCTCCCCATCCTCTGCCCTCTCCTCTTTTCTCCCTCTCCTCTCCTCCTCCTCCTCCTCCTCCTTTCTTTTCTCTCCTTTCCCTCTCCCTCTCCCCTGCCCTCCCCTCCCTCTCCACTCCACTCCTCTCCCTCCCCATCCTCTGCCTTCTCCTCTTTCCTCCCTGTCCTCTCCTACTCCTTTCTTTTCTCTCCTTTTCTTCTCCTCTTTCCTCCCTCTCCTTCTCCTCCTTTCTTTTCCCTCCTTTCCCTCTCCCTCTCCCCTGCCCTCCCCTCCCTCCCCTCTCCTCTCCACTCCTCCTCTCCCTCCCCCTCCTCTGCCCTCTCCTCTTTCCTCCTCTCCTTTCTTTTCCTCACCTCGCCTCTCTTCTCCCTCTCCCCTGCCCTCCCCTCTCCTCTCCATTCCACTCCTCTCCCTCCCCCTCCTCTGCCCTCTCTCCTCCCTCTCCTCTCCACCCTCCTCCTCCTCTCCTCTCCCCTCCCCTCCCCTCCCCATCTCTCCTCTCCACTTCTCTCGCTCCTCCTCTCCTTTCCTCTCCTTTCTTCTCCCTCTCCCCCTCCCCTCTCCCTCTCCTCTTCTCTCCCTCCCTTCTCCTTCTCCTCTCCCCTTCTCCTCTCCCCTCCCCTCTCCCTCCCTCCCTCCCTTCTCATTCCCTTCCCCTCTCCTGAGCTCCTTTCCCCTCCATGGTTGATGCCCTCTCTTGCTGTTCCTCGCTATTAGGGTCCGCATCGCCTGCCTCTGCCAAATGGCCAGCTGACCCAAGCTCTGAGTTTGCCGGTAGACAGTGTCCCCAACGGAGGTTTCAGCAAACAAACAAACAAAAAGTGCTAGGACTGTCTCTGTAGGACACTGCTTGGCGATCTGTGGCCCCCCCGCCTGCCTGACCCCCCCTCCCTCGCTCCAACATCCCTTTGGGGGGCGCTTCCTTAGTTAAAAGTATGTGAAATAAGAAAAATGTAGGCCTCAGAAATAGTCCCTTGGAGGAAGGAAAGAAACTCAGCCAAGGCAGGGCATCTAGAGTAGAAGAACCGAAACTGACTAGCAACTGGCCAACAGTCTCCCTCCCTCCCTCCTTCCCTCCCCCCTCCCCCCTCTCTCTGTCTGTCTCTGTGTGTCTCTCTCTCTGTCTCTGTATCTGTCTCTCTCTCTCTCTGTCGCTGTCCGTCTGTCTCTGTCTCTGTCTCTGTCTCTGTCTTTCTCTCTCTTCTCGTCAGGACAAGTGAAAGTGATTGAAACTGGCATGTACAGGGAAACTGGCAAATAAGTCACAAAAGCCCCGTTCCAGACTCATCCTTCATTTTTAGCAGCCACATGGCTTAGATCAGTGGTTCTCAACCTGTGGGTCGGGACCCCATTTGTGGTCGAATGACCATTTCACGGGGGTCACCAAACCACGCTGTCCACCATTTTTTCCCTTTTCCCTAGCTGTCCTACTCCCTCTTATTGGTGGCCACACCCACTTGGGGGTCACCACAACACGGGGAACTGTATTATGGGGTCACGGCATTAGAAAGGTTGAGAATCACTGGCTTAGATGAATGCACATTTGTTATTTTTAATTTTTATTTATTTATTTTACCATTTTTTCTCTGTTTTACTGTTGTACGCCGCCGAGGGTAACCCCACAGTGAGATGGGTGACAAATTTAATAAACAAACAAATAATTGGTTGCCCCAATGGTGGTGTTTTTGTTTTCCCCAAAAGGCAACTGGACTTGGGGTGTCTTTCTTTCTTTTCTTTTCTTTTTTTTAAAAAAACACATTTTACTTCTCAAATGGTATAGGGTTTCCTGCCTGAGCAGGGGGTTGGACTAGATAACCTCTGAGTCCCTTCCTCCTCCTCCTCCTCCTCCTCCTCCTCCTCCTCCTCCTCTTCCTCCTCCTCCTCTTCTTCTCCTTCTCCTTCTCCTCCTCCTCCTCCTTCTTCTTCTTTTCTTCTCCTCCTCCTCCTCCTCCTCCTCCTCCTCCTCTCCTCCTCCTCCTCCTCATTATTATTATTATTATTATTATTATTATAGAAGCTGAAGAAGAGAATGGAAGAAGCTTCTGACCTCCCTCACCAACTCCCCATGGTGATGGGACTTGTAATTGCACACATCTGGAGAGCAACAGATTGAAGCCAGTTGCAAGAGGAAGAGCACAATCGGACCTGCCCTGGATCCTGTGGGTGTCCCTTGCCCATTTGTCTAAGCAGCCATCTTAGTTCTCTCCACCATTTGTCTTCTTGGTTTCCCGGGGATCTTCTCCGAAGACAGAGGAGCAGCGTTAATCCCCTTGCTGGATGAGCAGATCTAGAGGTGATTAAATAAGCAATTACAATAAATTAATAGAAATACAATGCGGTGACTTGCAAGCAATTAAAAACTCCCAGGAACACAGGAGCCCAGGGGCTAAATTGTTTAACGCTGAATCAACTCGAGGCAGCTCCATCATGAACGTCCTAATCCAAGGCTGGCTCCGGAATTGTATACCAGAAGTCCTCAACGTACGACGGTTCATTTAGTGACCGTCCAAAGGTTACGACGGCACCGAGGAACACGTTTTTTTTTTCACAGTGGTGACCTTTGCAGCATCCCCACGGTTCTTGGGATGCAAATTCAAAAACCGCTTGGCAACTAATTCATATTTAGGATGGTTGCAGTGTCTCCCTGGGGTCACACGATCCCCTTTTTGCAAACTTCTGATGAGCAAGGTCAATGGGGAAGCTGATTCGCTTAACGACCGGGTGGTTAACTTATCAACTGCAGCCATTCACTTAACAAGTGAGGCAAAAAAGGACGTAAAATGGGGAAAAAAATCAAGTTCCTTTCTTCCTTTCTTTCCTTCCTTCCTCCCTTTCCCATCAGCTTCCCTTCTTCCTTCCTTCCTTCCTTCCTTCCTCCCTCCCTCCCTCCCTCTCTTTCCCTCCCTCCCTCCCTTCCTCCCATCCTCTCTCCCTCCCTCTCTCCTTCCTTCCCTCCCTCCCTTCCTTCCATCCTCTCTCCCTCCCTTTCCCATCAACTTCCCTCCTTCCTTCCTCCCTCTCTCTCTCCCTCCCTCTTTTCCTCCCTCCCTCCTTCCTTCCCTCCCTCCCTCCCTTCCTTCCTTCCATCCTCCCTCCCTCCCTTTCCCATCAACTTCCTTCCTTCCCCCCTCTCTCCCTTCCTCCCTGTCCTTCCCTCGCGCCTTCCTTCCTTCCTTTCATCCCTCCCTCCCTCCCTTCCCTCCCTCCCTTTCCCAACTTCCTTTCTCCCTCTCTCCCTCCTTCCTTTCCTTCCTTCCTCCCTCCTTTTCCCAATTTCCTCCCTCTTCCTCCTTTTCCCAATTTCCTCCCTCCCTTCCTTCCTTCCTTCCTTCCTTCCTTCCTCCCTTCCTTCCTTCCTTCCTTCCTTCTTCTTGCAGAAGGTCAGATCCTTACTTATCCCCAGTACAACCTCAAAACAGCCTCACGACTTTGGTGCAATTGTTCTGTTGCATCGCATTGTTTGCGTGTGTTACATTTGCATCACAATCCAGACTTCGGGGGGGGGGGAGATGGGGGGGCTGTATGACGGGGGGGGGCCTGAATCTTGCATGGTTTGGATCCATTGGGGTTTTTCCTCCCGCCCCCAGCTGTTGATTTTTAAAACATTGGAAACCTCTGGCCATGAAAACACAACCCACCCTGAAAGAGAAACAGAAATGGAAATGGAAGTGGAAGATTTGCTGGGACGAAAGTCTAAAACTGTATCTCACTCCAATAGGCATTTAAGTATCAAAAGCTTCATGAGGGCTTTCCTCTCCTGCAGGCTTATCCCAAGTGAGTGACAGATCCTAAGAAATTGGCCAGAGAAGGATTACAACCTCTGCCCTTCCCTTTTTCTGCCTTGGTAAGGAAGTTTGTGTGTGTGTGTGTGTGTGTTTTTAAAAAATATCAACCGTCCATCTCTAGTGAGTGCGGAATGATAGGCCGAGAGCTGTCATTGTACGGTTGTCAAAAATCAGCTTTCAATCACATTTACGATACCAAGAAGAAGCTCCCAAATTGTTTCTCATCTTTGGAAGATGGGGAGGCATTCTTACGGACCGACATACAGGTAGACAAAAGGGGAAACACTGGCCGAAATCCACTTGGGAGTCTCCTGGGGATGGGATGAAGGGTGGAAGCAACCGACCATTTGCCCAGAGGTCATTAAGAAAACTGTTGCACGGCCATTTGTCTGAAATGGTGCCATGCTTGAGGCTGGCCTAGAAGACCCTCCCCAAATGAAGCGAAGACCCCCCCCCAAATGAAGCGAAGCATTAGCACTGCTATATACGGCCTTGATCAGATCATGCTTGGAATAGCGCAGAGAAGAGCAACAAAGATGATCAGGGGGCTGGAGGTTGCTAAAATTGGGTGTGTCTGGTTTAATGAAGAGAAGGACTAGGCTAGATTAGACTAGACTACACTAGACTAGACTAGAACAGAACAGAATAGAATAGAATAGAATAGAATAGAATAGAAATTAGATGGAATAGAATGGAATGGAATAGAATAGAATAGAATAGAATAGAATAGAATAGAAATATAGATAGAATAGAATAGAATAGAATAGAATAGAAATATAGATGGAATAGAATAGAATAGAAATATAGAATAGAATAGAATAGAATAGAATAGAATAGAATAGAAATATAGATGGAATAGAATAGAATAGAATAGAATAGAAATTAGATGGAATAGAATGGAATGGAATGGAATGGAATAGAATAGAATAGAATAGAATAGAATAGAATAGAATAGAAATATAGATAGAATAGAATAGAATAGAAATATAAATAGAATAGAATAGAATAGAATAGAAATATAGATGGAATAGAATAGAATAGAAATATAGAATAGAATAGAATAGAATAGAATAGGATAGCAATATAGATGGAATGGAATAGAATAGAATAGAACAGAACAGAACAGAACAGAACAGAATAGAATAGAATAGAACAGAAATTAGATGGAATAGAATGGAATGGAATGGAATAGAATAGAATAGAATAGAAATATAGATAGAATAGAATAGAATAGAATAGAAATATAGATGGAATAGAACAGAATAGAATAGAATAGAATAGAATAGAAATTAGATGGAATAGAATGGAATGGAATGGAATGGAATAGAATAGAATAGAATAGAAATATAGAATAGAATAGAATAGAATAGAAATATAAATAGAATAGAATAGAAATATAGATAGAATAGAAATATAGATGGAATGGAATAGAATAGAATAGAACAGAACAGAACAGAATAGAATAGAAAAGAAATTAGATGGAATAGAATGGAATGGAATGGAATAGAATAGAATAGAAATATAGATGGAATAGAATAGAATAGCAATAGAATAGAACAGAACAGAACAGAACAGAATAGAATAGAATAGAATAGAATAGAATAGAATAGAATAGTTGATATTACATACATACATATCTTTCAAATCAGTCTGGAGTCCAGACAACTACATGGACAGGATCACATATATGATCCTACATACACATGAAGAACAGATGCTGGAATGGGGTGTCTCTCATGTAATGAAAAGAAGGACCAGGGGTGATATGATAGCAATGTTTCTATATCTGAGGGGCTGCCACAAAGAAGAATTGGGGGTCAACTTAGTCTCTAAAGCACCTGAAGGAAAGAGAAGAAGCATTCTTGATCATCCAGTTCCAGGGGACTAGGTGGAAACTCATCAAGGAGAGAAGCAACCTAGAACTCAGGAGAAACTTCCTGGCACTTAGAACAATTAACCAGCGGAACAGCCTGCCTCCAGAAGCGGTGAATGCTCCAACACTGGAAGTTTTTAAGAAGAGACTGGACAGCCATTTGTCTCCTCTGGATCATTTCAGTTACTTTGAAAGAGAGTCTTTCTCCAGATCAGACAATACCCAGTCTAAGCAGCTTCGTTGGGCATTTCCTAGTGGTCTCCCATCCCACTCCTAAGCAGTTTTTTTCCTAAAAGGAAAGAGACACAAGCAGGAGAAAGACAGGTTCCAGATCCTGCTGCTTTGGCACCTGTCCACTCTGGCATGCAGCCCGCCGAGGGGGCACGGAAGGGGTCCTGGTACTTGCACGTGAGGGGGGGCAAGCTGCAAGGAGACAGTGGGGGTTTTTTTGGGGGGGGGGCAGAGACGTCTGTGTTAAGAAACCTCCTTTCCTTCCCATCCAGCCCCCTCCCCATGCCCTGTACAGGCACGTGAGCGAAGTGAACACAGGTGCCCGGGCAAGGCTAGAAGACCCTCGCGCCCCTCCCCACCGCCCCGGTGGGGGGGTAGGTGGGGGGGGCGGCAGCCGCTTCCCTCTCCAGAGGATGGAAATCGGATTTAAGGGGAGCCACAAAGAGAAGCCGGAGGAAAGGAGGGAAGGGGTGGGGTGGGGGTGGGGGGTTATTCCCAGAAAGGGAGACCCCCTCCTGCAACCCACCCCCCCTTTCGCTCCCCACCCGCCAAGCCCGTCCACAAAAGGCAAACCCTCCCCACCCCTCGGGGGGGGAGTCTTTGTTCCCTTCCAGAAAGCCGGAGAGCCCCCCCCTCCCCTCCCCTCCCCAGCTTAAGAGACCCCCGCCGGCTGGAGAACAAAACGGCGACTTTGCGCAGGACCCCCCCCCTCCCGCACACACCCACCAGGCCCTTCATGCGGTCTTTTGTGGGGGTCTTTTGTGTGTGTGTGTGTTTTGGGGGGGTCCCCTCGCGTGCAGCCCCCTCCTCTCCCCGCGAGGTCGACAGGGGCGTCACGTGACGGATTAGAGGGGATTTCAAACAGACCCCCCTCCTCCTCCCTCCCTTCTCCGCCCCCCCCGGGAGGAAGGGAGGCTTTGGGAAGCGGGGGGGGGGCGCACAATGGGCCGGATCGGAGCGCTCCCCCTCGGCCGCTGCCCCTTCCCCGGCTCGGCTAAAGGGATTAGCGCTCGCCTTTCCAGTCGGCTCCGGCGTGTCATTTCTTTTTAATTAGGATTAGATGGCGGGGAAAGGCAAGCGGGGGCTTTTGTAGGGGAGGGAAGACGGGGGGGGGGGGGGGGGAAACAGGAGGACCCCTTCCCCGTTTAAGAATAAAAACCTCTCTCTTTCTCTTCATCTCTCCTTCTCTCTCTTTCTTTCTCTCTCTCTCTCTCCTCTCTCTCTTTTCTCTTTCTTTCTCTCACTCTCTCTTTCTCTCTCTCTACCCCCTCTCTTTCTTTCTTTCTTTCTTTCTTTCTTTCTTTCTTTCTTTCTTTCTTTCTTTCTTTCTTTCTTTCTTTCTTTCTTTCTTTCTTTCTTTCTTTCTCTCTTCCCCCCCCCTCTCTCCCTCTTCCTCTCTCGCTTGCTCGCTCGCTCTCGCTTTCCCCAAGACCCGATGGGGACTTCTCTCTCTCCTCTCTTTCTCTCTCTCTTTCTCTCTACCCCCCTTCTTCTTCTTCTTCTTCTTCTTCTTCTTCTTCTTCTTCTTCTTCTTCTTCTTCTTCTTCTTCTTCTTCTTCTTCTTCTTCTTCTTCTTCTTCTTCTTCTTCTTCTTCCTCTTCCTCTTCTTCTTCTTCTTCTTCTTCCCCTTCTTCTTCTTCCCCTCCTTCTCCTCATCTTCCTCCTCCTCCTCCTCCTCCTCCTCCTCCTCCTCCTCCTCCTCCTCCTCCTTCTCCTCCTTCCTCTTCCTCTTCCCATTTTGTTGTGGTTTAAATACAGTGGGGCTGTGTGAACCCAGGTGGGGCCTCGCCCTCGCCCACCCACTTCCGGGAATTCAGCCCCCTTCGCTCGTGTCAGTTCAGGAGTGAGGTGAGTGACAGTGAAGGAGATTGATGGGAAGGTAATAGACTCCGGCTTCCATCCAGCTAAATTAATCACAGCTAATTTCAGCCTCATTGATTGCAGCGAGAGTTTGCGACAAGGGGAGGGGGGGGAGGAGACTCTGGAGGGGCTCTTTGCCCCTCCCTCATCACGCGGAGAAGCTGGAATTGATTACAGTTCAATCACAGAACACAGATTGGAAGGGACCTTGCAGGTCTTCTAGACCCAAAGACCCCCACAGGTCAACACCGAACTACGAATATTCTCTTCTACGGGGGGGGCAGAAGAGCTTCCGCCAAACAGCAGGAAACAGTCCCGGGAGCAAAGTACAGGCAGTCCTCGAGTTACGACAGTTCAGTTTGTGACCGACCTTACAACGGTACGGGAAAAAAAAGGAACATTTCTCCACACTTGTGGCCATTGCAGCATCCTCCCCTAATCAAAATTCAGAGGTTTGTCAACTGATTCACATTTAGGACGGTCGCAGTGTCCTGTGGGGGTGGAGTCGAGGGCTACCTGCAAATAGACATTTTTTTTTTTAAAAAAAACAACAACCTGTGAACAAATCCAAAACCTTAGCAGAGTTACAGGTCAGTTTCAGAAGGCTCAAAATGAGCCAGTTTTTTTCGTTTATTTTTTAAGTTTTAAATCGGGGCACAATTCACCTGTGGATGCAGCTCGATGGAGAGAAATAACGCAGAGCCTACTATTCGTAGTTCTTTACTTAGGGCTTAGAAACGGAATCAATTCCACCTTCCTCTTGATTTTCCTCCCATCCCATCCCCTATAAATGATTTTCCTTCAGGCGTCAAGAAATGTTTTTGAGGGGTTCTGTTCTCCACAGCTTCTAAAGTATGTGCTGTAGCCTCCTTATGTTCAGTTGCTGTTTAGTAACGATCCCTTCTAATATATCATTTTGATTGTGCGGTATGGATTTTACTGCTGTTTGCATTTTGTCGGGAACAAGGGCTGGGAGCTATTTGGCTGAAAGTGAGGAAGAAAAGTGCAACACAAACACATTTTTTATTCTGTTTTAATCCCTTTTTTCACTTTGCCCAACTAGAAGGAATGTGTGCTTACTTACCGAGAACATCTGGGTTGACTTCCAACTGAATTCTACTCAGAATAATGGAGTTGGAAGAGTCATCTCGTCCAACCCCCTGCTCAGGCAGGAAACCCTATACGTACTTGACAAATGGCTGTCCAGTCTCTTCTTAAAAACTTCCAGTGTTGGAGCATTCACAATTTCTGGAGGCAGGTTGTTCCACTGGTTAATTGTTCTCACTGTCAGGAAGTTTCTCCTTAGTTCTAGGTTGCTTCTCTCCTTGATTAGTTTCCATCCGTTGCTTCTTGTCCTTGATCTATCCCAGCCTATGGCCGTCCTTGTTAAAGGCACAAGGACAAAACCCCTGTTGAGAAAATAGGCTGGAGACTCAAAAGAAAACCAACCCCTTTTAATATGGGCGACAAACCTGCCAAATAGTCCAG
Organism: Crotalus tigris; assembly: GCF_016545835.1. Taxonomy (NCBI): domain Eukaryota; kingdom Metazoa; phylum Chordata; class Lepidosauria; order Squamata; family Viperidae; genus Crotalus; species Crotalus tigris. The sequence goes on from NW_024098659.1 coordinate 55,259, forward strand.
AAACAAAAGCAGCAAAACTCAATCCAAATGCAGGAAATTGTCCACACAAAACACAATGCAAAACAGAAAAGTAGTCACCGGCAATACTAACAGAACATGATCCCATGAAGTACTTTGCAACGGTTGCCTTCAGCAACCAGCACCGTCCACACCTCCTCTTTTTATACAGCAGTCCCAAGGCGTTGCCTCTCAGTGCCTTCTCCTTCTCCGCTGGAGTTGTCGTATTGACTGCTGCTGATCTGCTCTCACTAATTGCCGGCATCTACGAGCATCAATCATGTCCATCAGGTCTGAATCCTCCAAGTCTGACTCATTCTCCCCACACAGCTGAGCTTCATCCATAACACGACTGGAGGAGCCAGGCACTTCATCAGACGGTGAGTCTTGTAATTCATCAGAGCCTCCCTCTGACCCTGATAGCCCTCCAAATGCCTCCTCCACTTCCTCCTCAGATTCCCCAGACTCAGCTGTTGGGAACACAGGCTGGCACGGAAACACGACAGTCCTGCCTTCAGGCGCTTTGGAGAATAGCTTGACTCCCTCTTCTTTGGGGCAGCCCCTGAGATATTGGAAGACTGCTATCATGTCATCCCTAGTCCTTCTTTTCATTGAACAAGACATACCCAATTCCAGCAGCTGTTCCTTATATGCTTTAGCCCCCAGCCCCCTGATCATCTTTGTTGCTCTTCTTTGCACTCTTTCTAGAGTCTCAACATCTTTTTTTACATCATGTCGATGTCATAGTTTAGAATAGCTTTAGTGAAATCAACAGGATTTGAGTTAGGGCTGTTTAATTTCCCCATTGATTTCAGCGGGCCTACTGTAGGGGTCCCCAGCTATTTGTGGAGCAAATGATAGCAACCAAGATGATCGGGGGGCTGGAGGCTAAAACATATACTGTAAAGAATGGTTGCTGGAATTGGGTCTGTCTAGTTTAACAAAGAGAAGGACGAGTGGGGACATGATAACCCATGTTCTAGTATCTCAGGGGCTGCCCCAAAGAAGAGGGAGTCAAGCTATTCTCCAAAGCACCTGAAGGCAGGACAAGAAGCAACGGATGGAAACTGATCAAGGAGAGAAGCAACCTGGAACTAAGGAGAAACTTAGTTCTGACAGTAAGAACAGTTAACCAGTGGAGCAGCCTGCCTCCAGAAGCCGTGAATGCTCCAACACTGGAGCTTTTTAAGAAGAAATTGGGACAGCCATTTGTTCAAAATGGTATAGGGTTTCCTATACCATGAGCAGGAGGGGTTGGACTAGAAGACCTCCAAGGTCCCTTCCAACTCTGTCATTTTGTTATTTTCGAAATATGTGCAATTTTGACACCATGGCACACATTTTTCCAATTCACATCTGGTCTGCAAAGCATGCCTGCTTAGTGATAGAAGTAGCTGTAATGGCTAGCAAAGGTTGTGTGCCATTTCTCCTCCTGTCAGATGTCACCAAGCATAAAAAGAGGCTTTTAACTGATTGATTGATTAATTGATTGATTGATTACGTGCCACGAAGTTAGTGTCTTGATTATCTCCACGGGGATCTGTTTGGTCCTTCAGTTACACATCCTTCACCACTCTGAGTCCAGAGAGTTTGCTGCTGGCTGTCCTTTCCTTATTTTTCCATCCAAGAATGTGTCCAGCTTCTCTTTTCTTCTTCAGAAAGTGTCTGAGCATCGTTTTTTTTCCTTTCCCCCAACCAAACTTTCTCCTTCGCTATTGGATGCTGCTTTCATTAAAAAAAAAAAAAATCAATGGTGTTTTTAACAACACAAAAAAAGTGAGAAAAACACCTCTGTTTTTCCATTTTTCCTATCATTTGAGCTGGGAGGTGAAATTGACAGAACTCTTATCCATTTCTCCTGGTTTAAAAAAAAAAAATGGCCCTTGCTTTCTGGTTTCACAATTCTAATAGTCATCTTGTAGGGGAAAAAAATGAGAGAAAAAAAGAAAGGCCAGTTTTTCAAACTTCCACTGGTAAATTTGAGGGAGGGAGCGAGGGAGGAAGGAAGGAAGGGAGGGAGGGAGGGAGGAATGGAGGAATGGAGGAAGAGACGGAGAGGAAGGAAGAAAGGAAGCAAGGAAGGAAAAAGTAGGGAGGGAGGAAGGAAGGAAGGAAAAAGCAATGAGGGAGGGAGGGAGGAAGGAAGGAAGGAAGGAAGGAAGGAAGGAAGGAAGGAAGGAAGGAAGGAAGGAAGGAAAAAGTAGGGAGGGAGGAAGGGAGAAAAAAGCAGAGAGGGAGGGAAGGGAGGGAGGGAGGAAGGAAGGAAGGAAGGAAGGAAGGAAGGCAGGAAAAAGTAGGGAGGGAGGAAGGGAGGAAAAAGCAGAGGGAGGGAAGGAGGGAGGGAGGAAGAAAGGAAGAAAGGAAGGAAGAAAGGAAGGAAGGAAGGAAGGAAGGAACGAAGGAAGGAAGGAAGGACATCCCGCCATTCACTAGAATGTTGTTTGTGGTGATAATCATGCAATTGTAATGTAATCAGTTCACTGGTCATATATCCAATGACAGTCACTAAAGAAAATGGTAAGCCAGGGGTAGGCAACCTTGGCTCTTTTATGACTCGTGGACTTCAACTCCCAGAATTCCTGAGCCAGCCTGGCTCAGCTTGGAAACCTCTCCCTTTCCCCTCAGCGTGGCTGGCTCAGGAATTCTGGGAGTTGAAGTCCACGAGTCATAAAAGAGCCAAGGTTGCCTACACCTGTGGTAGGCAATTTGCAATGATGAATCACCAGATACAGATCCTTCCTTCCTTCCTTCCTTCCTTCCTTCCTTCCTTCCTTCCTTCCTTGCTTCCTTCCTTCCTTCCTTCCTTCCTTCCTTCCTTCCTTCCTTCCTTCCTTCCTTCCTTTCTCCCTCCCTCCCTCCCTCCCTCCCTCCCTCCCTCCCTCATCCTTTCTCCTTCAAATGATCAGAGATGCTGTCATGGTGAAAATGAATAGAAACTTAAGTAACTTTCCTTATCGGCTACTTTCACAAAGCCGAGATCCTGTATGATGTCGTTTTCCATTTCATCTTGTGAAGCGTATCTATTTTATTTGTTTATCAAAACGTGTGTGCTGCCCATCTCTCCGAAGGCGACTCTAGTATCTACGATCAAGAAGGGGAAGAACCTTGGGTAGGTTAGTCTGTCAATTCCTCATTTACTATGACCTCTTCTTAAAAACGTCCAGTGTTGGAGCATCCATGACATCTGAAGGCAAGCCATTCCACTAGTGAATTGTTCTCACTGTTAGGAAATTTCTCCTTAATTCCAGGTTGCTTCTCTCGTGGATTAGTTTCCATCCGTTGCTTCTTCTCCTCCCTTTGGAGAATAGCTTGACTCTCTCTCTTCTTCGTGGCAACCTCTCAAATATTGGAAAATTGCTACCAGGTCAAATAAGAAAGTCCACTTTTGGTGGTTGTTATCCACAAGCCAATCTACCACGGTTTGCAAAAGTGCACGAGTTAGTCTACGTAAAGAGAGAAAGTACGGTTCGGTGAGGAGAGCATGATTATGAGCACAAATTGGAAACATGGCTCAATTTTGATCTGGGGCCACATTGCCTGATGTCAAATCCAGGTAATGAAATTACAGGATGAATGAAACAAAAGCAAGGCTGTCCCTCAGACTGAGATAAAGTAGGTTGTGAATTTATCACCAGTATTTGTTTTTCAGCATTGTCCCTTATCAGTCTAACCAAGATACCGTAATGCATTTATGATAATGTATTCCCTGTAATGTGATAAACTGTGTTGAAAACAACAGCTGCATAGGAATGTAAAGAAGTCTGAGGGCACCGCTGTCAAAGGTACAACTTGTGTCTTGTGATCAAACAAAAGACACTTGAATTAGGAGATAGGTCTCCTGCTTTTTTTTTCTTTACTGAAATTTCTGGAAGAACTAACTAACTAACTAACTAATTAACTAAGTCAAGCTGTTCTCCAAAGCGCCTGAAGGCAGGACAAGAAGCAACGGATGGAAACTGATCAAGGAGAGAAGCAACCTAGAGCTAAGGAGACATTTCCTGACAGTTGGAACAATTAGCCAGTGGAACCACCTGCCTCCAGAAGCGGTGAATGCTCCAACACTGGAAGTTTTTAAGAAGAGACTGGACAGCCATTTGTCTGAAATGGTGTAGGGTTTCCTGCCTGAGCAGGGGGTTGGACTAGATGACCTCCAAGGTCCCTTCCAACATCATCATCATCATTGTTGTTGTTGTTATTATTATTATTATCATCATCATCATCATCATCATCATCATCTAACTAACTAACTAATTAACTAATTAACTAACTATTACAATATACACATGAAGGCCAAAGTAATGTAGGAAATCAGGCTAGACCACAGACTTGCTTAACAATAAACAACACACCACATTATTCAGTATGTGTTTTACACTACTACTACTACTACTACTACTACTACTACTACTACTACTACTATTACTACTACTACTAAGAATAAGAATAATAAAATTGGAAGGGACCTTGTCCCTAGTGTGGTATTTATAGTGCCTGTTGTATGTGGCTTTTTAGATGGTGATTGGGGTGTGTTGATGGCTGGCTTTTAAGTCGTTGGCTGTCATTTCCTTGTGCTGCCCAACCCTTGCCTTCTTAGTACTTGATAGGCTGGGGGTAAATCCGCATTCTGGTTGACTGACAAGGGGCCCGTTTCCCAGGCTTCAATCTCTTCCCTGGCTGTTTTTGTACCTGCTCGGCCAACAATCTTAGTAGCCACAAAATTGAATGTATGTCCTTCTTCATTGCAATGTGAGGCTACCAACGAATTCGGGTCTCTCCTTTGTGTTCTTGCATTCTGGTGGTTAGCTTCCTGACCATCTACCCTACATAGTCACGGGGGCAATCCATACAGGGGATCCAGCAGATTACACTGGAAGTATCTCCTACACCCAAGCAGATTTTACAATGCGTAATTTTGTCCTCATATGGTAGCCGCGTATGGGAGGTGTGCAATGCCCACTTGCAGGTTGCATTCTACTCCTTACAAAATATTTTTGATGTATGGCAGGAAATTCTTTTTAAGCAACATTATAATCAAAACAACAGTGGACTCTTATGAGTACTTAGCTACTTGGAAAGGATTTTTTTTTTCCAGATTTGTATTCAGAACACACACCTCTACTGATGTTAGGAGATGTCAATGTGACATTCCTTACCAAATGATGTGTCTGCTGCCCTGCTTTGGCTTATCGTAAAGCAACATGCCTAGATGTTGACATTGTAGGATGAAAGCTGTGTTAGTTTGCGCAAGCAAAAAATAAATAAAAAAATCTGAAGAAGTCTAGGAGAGCCTTTTCTGAATAAACACATTTTATGGAAAGACATAAGCTTTGGTGAGCTGCAACATCTGATGAAGTGAGTCTCGGCTCACAAAAGCTTATGCTTTTTAATAAAACGTGTTAGCCGGAAAAAAAAAGGTGCTAGCAGACTCCTGATTTTATGCGGAATGTAAAATATGTGCAGTAATTTCTACGCGCTGTTATGCTTGTTTGGCACTGCGTTTACCTCCTTTTTTGTGTACGTGTATTATTTTTCCTTCTAAGGAAGCTGAAAGAAAACCTGAGGTTTGCAATCAGAGAGAAAATGTAGACACTGTTTCTCCACCTTAATCAAGGAGTTAACTAATTTCTGGAAATTGGCAATATCTTCATTAAATGTGGGCTAGTCTTTTCCCCTGTGTTCCAGTGTTTGAGGGGCTGCCACAAAGAAGAATTGGGGGTCAAGCTATTCTCCAAAGCCCCTGAAGGCAGGACAAGAAGCAATGGAAACTAATCAAGGAGCGAACCGACCTGGAATTAAGGAGAAATATCTTGACAGTTAGAATAATTAATCAGCAGAATGTCTTGCCTTCAGAAGTTGTGGGTCCTCCATCACTGGAGCTTTTCGAAAAGAGATTCGACAGCCATTTATCTGAAATGGTTTAGTGTCCCCTGCTTGAGCAGAGGGTTAAAATAGAAGACATCCAGGATCCCTTCCAACTCTGTTATTCTGTCTTTAATTGTTAAATCTTTTACTGAAAGATTTATTAAAGGAATCTGTGATCTGCTTCCAGAGTAAACGAGGCCCATTAAATTAATTTTGTGCAGACAAGGTCTTGCATAAATATCTGACATAAATATCCTTCAAGGATGAGTTCTCAGATCGGTCATCTGTCCCTACATAGGTGATTTCATCTTCATATCCCTTTAATCGTGGCAAGAATTAACTGCTTTTTTAACAAACACCTTGACCTTATATGGTTGCTTTTATCTCAAGCAGCTTCGTAGCATCCTAGCTGTTGCGGGTTTAGAGCAAGTGAACACTCTGGGCAACAGCACTAGCATTTAGCCCTTAGACTTATATACTGCTTCACAGTGCTTTTACAGCCCTCTCTAAGCAGTTTACAGAGTCAGCCTGTTGCCCCCCAAAATCTGGGTCTTCATTTTATCGACCTTGGAAGGATGGAAAGCTGAGTCAATCTTGAGCCGGTCAGAATCGAACTCCTGACTGTGGGCAGAGTCAGCCTGCAGTATTGCATTTCAACCACTGTGTCAAAAAGGAAGGAAGGAAGGAAGGAAGGAAGGAAGGAAGGGAGAGAGGGAGGGAAAAGGGAGGGAAGAGGGAGGAAGGAGGGAAGGAAGGAAGGAAGGAAGGAAGGAAGGAAGGAAGGAAGGAAGGGAGGGACGGAGGATAGCAATAGCACTTGGACTTATATACCACTCTACAGTGCTTTATAGCCCCCTCTAAATGGTTTAAGAGTCAGCCTGTTGCCCCCAACAATCTGGCTCCTCATTTTACCGACCTTGGAAGGATGGAAGACTGAGTCAACCTTAAGCCAGTCAGGATCGAACTCATGGCAGTGGGAAGAGCAGCCTGCAATGCAGCATTATAACCACTGTGCCATCAAGGAAGGAAGGAAGGGAGGGAAGGAGAGAGGGAGGGAGGGAAGAAGGAAGGAAGGAAGGAAGGAAGGAAGGGAAGGAAGGAAGGAAGGAAAGGGCAATAGCAATAGACTTATATACCGCCTCACAGTGCTTCACAGCCCTCTCTAAGCAGTTTTACAGAGTCAGCCTGTTGCCCCCAACAATCTGGGTCTTCATTTTACTGACCTCGGAAGGATGGAAGGCTGAGTCAACCCGGAGCCGGTCAGGATTGAAGGAATCAAACTTCTGGCAGTGTGAGCAAAGTTAGCCTCCAGTACTGCATTCTAACCACTGCGCCACCACAGCTCTGTGGGATCCTTGGTGCTCTCTGAGCTTGCTTGTTTTCTTGCGGGCGTTTCATTAGCCAAACTAGGTAACTTCATCAGTGCTAGAAGGGTGGGGGGTATACAGAGAGGAGGAGGGAGGAGGAGGAGGAGGAGGAGGAGGACTGTGGGGTCCCAGGTGCTCTCTGAGCTGGGTTGTTTTCTTGCAGACGTTTCATGACCAAACTAGGTAACATCATCAGTGCTAATAGAGTTCTAGCACTGATGATGTCACCTGGTTTGGGTCATGAAACGTCTGCAAGAAAACAACCCAGCTCAGAGAGCACCTGGGACCCCACAGTCCTCCTCCTCCTCCTCCTCCTCCTCCTCCTCCTCCTCCTCCTCCTCCTCCTCCCCATTCTCCCCCTCCTCTTCCCCAGTAAACTCCACTTCCTCCTAGCACTGAGGATGTTACTTACTTTGGGTAATGAAACGTCTACAAGAAAACCACCCAGTTCAGAGACCATCAAGTATCCCACACCCAGCCTCCCTCCTCCCCCTCCCCCCTCCTCCTCCTCCTCCCAAATAAACACCACTTCCTCCTAGCACTGATGATGTTACTTACTTTGGGTAATGAAACATTTGCAAGAAAACCACCAACCTCAGAGAGCACCAGGGATCCTTAATTTTTTCTCTTTTGAGAAAAAAAAAACAACTATTCAGCGCTGAGCACCATTTTCTATTAATGACCATTGGAAGTTACAACGGCACTATGACCCTTTTTCACCCTTACGATCGTTGCAGCATCCCCAGGGTCACGTGATTTACATTCAGAGGCTTGACAACTGGCTCACACTTACGACGGTCGCAGCATCTCGCGGTCACGTGATCCCCTTTTGCGACCATCTGACAAGCGAATGGAGGAAACCAGATTCATTAACGACCGTGTTACTGATTTAACAATACCGGTGATCCACTTAAACAACTGTGGCAAGAAATGTCGTAAAAAAAATGGGGCAAAACTCACTTCACAAATGTCTCACTTAGCGACATAAATTTTGGGCTCCAGTGTGATCGAAGACGACCTGTAGCTTTGGAAAGGACCACCACCACATTACCAGCAGTGACAGACAGAAATAGAAGTCCTTCAACTCTGCCAGCGGGCAGGAAACCTGCAATTTCTTCCAGCTCCACTTTTTCTAATTACCCGCTGAAAAGCTGCAGTCTTAACAGAAAAATGTGGAAGACACTTCCCCCCACCCCCCTCAGTAGTTTTTGAAGGTCACTTTGGGCTCCAAATGATGATTTTCCTCGCTAATCCTTCCTGCTTTGAGGCTCAACTTCGCTTTGCTGCGGGGCGAATCCTGCATCTATACTTCCTGAATATTTTAGCGTTGTTTGGCTCTTGGGGAAAGCTGTGGTTTCAAACATCCTTTCGCTTGGGTTTAAAATCAGATTAAGGGAATCCCTCGTGAGGGGTTTTCAGGTCAGTTCTCCGCTGGGTCAGCCGTGCCTGGAGGCTCCCCACGAGAAAGACGTCGGCAGAATTCAAGGTCAGGGGAAACGTTCGCCATCTTTTCTTTCCCACCCTCCACCCCCCCAGAAATGGTGCACAATTTAACTCATCAAAGGGATAGCTCTCGTGATGCTTCCTGAGTTCTGTAGACGGGAGACTACACACCACCTTGTAGCCAATAACAGAGAGGCCGTAGTAGGAAGGACAGAGCAGAATTTACAAGCAGAGTTCACCCCCTGTGTCAATGATGGCAAACATTTTAGAGACCTAAACCGTCCCGCCCTGCCCACCCTGTCCCACCCACTCTTCCCCCACCCCGCTCCGCTCTGCTCCGTCCCCACCCCGCCCACCCGCAGGGCCACTCACCGCTTCCATGGCCCGCCACTGCAGATCGCCCAGGTGGCCCAGCAACACCATCAACTGCGTGCAACAGAGCGTGAGGGTGGAGTCTTATTCCCGCTGCCCAGCTGCAAGTCCTTGGCTGTGTTGCTCCACGTGGGCCACGCTTAGGGGCGACTCTCCTCTGGGGGGGCTGCTGGTGAGGAGGGGACCGTGGGGGTAGGCAGGGCTGGGGTGACGGCGCATGTGCCCACAGAGAGGGCTCTGAGTGCCACTTCTGGCATGCACGTCATAGGTTTGCCACCACTGCCCTATGCCGTTTTCTTGACAAGAAACAGGAACCAGACTCTTTCCGGATTGATAGGGGCAGTCCTCGGCTTACGACCACAATGGAGCTCAAAATTTCTGTTGCTAAGCGAGACACCTGTTCAGTGAGTTTGGCCCCTCTTTTATGATCTTTCTTGCCACAATTATTAAGAGAATCACTGCAGGGGTTAACTTAGTAAAACTCAAGTCGTTGAGGCCATTTGGAGGTTTACCTGTGTCCTCAGGGTCACCTGAGTAGTGCAAATGTGTGCACAGACAGCACAGACTCATCTCCAACAGTCTACACCTGTCTCCAACAGTGAAGGGACACAGGGCAGAAAACATCCTGCAGCTAGGAAGGCTCCAAACCCATCTGCACACTCAGGTGACCCTGAGGACACAGGTAAACCACCAAGTAGCCTCAACGACTCTAAAAGGATGCAAATGACCAGTGGTCTGCAAGGAGTAGCAATCCTTCCATCTCCCCACTATCCAGTCAGAGCTGAAGAAGCTTCTTGGATGAGAAGCGAAACGTCTTCAAAGCAAAAGACGTCTTGAAAAAAAAAGCATCTTTGGAACCATATTGCCAGGTTTTGCGCAGCAGTGCTTAAAATTTGTCAGGCGATGTCCTATCCCATAAACCAGGCTTAATGAGCATCCATTCCCCATGCAATTTGACAGATATGGATCTTGCAGGTGCCAACCTTTTAGGGTGCTCTACACTCGTCACATCCTCCTCCTACCTCTTCTTTTAGATTCCTACAGACCTTTGCATTCTGCTTCTTGTTTTAATGTCTTCTTACTGTTCACCTATGCAATTAGAGAGAGAGAGAGACTCTGAATATATCTGCTATACTTTTTAAGTGGCTGCATCCCACCCTCCTTATGCTGGTCTATGATCATCATAAGGATTTGATTTGAACAAAAGAATTAGCTACAAACTCGGAGGTTTATCTGTGCCCTCTAAGTGAACTTCAAGTGGCCTCATCGACCCTCTAGAACAGACATGTCAAACACAAGGCCCGGAAGACGCATGCGGCCCGCGAAGTGGTTTCATGTGGCCTGCAAAGCCATCCTGGAAACAGTGAGGGAATGGCCCCTGCTGCCTTGGCCCTGGCCCAGGCCAGCCGGGAGCCAATGTACAATTTTGTGGTGGCCATCTATGCTGAAACGCATAGCTCCACAAGGCCATCTAGATCAGTGTTTCTCAACTTTGACAATTTTAAGGCATGTGGACTTCAACTCCCAGAATTCCACAGCCAGCATTGGTGGCTGTGGAATTCTGGGAGTTGAAGTCCACATGCCTTAAAATTGTCAAGGTTGAGAAACACTGGTCTAGATAAACAGCGAGGAACCAGCCCCTGCCGTGTCGGCCCCACCCCCCTGGGTGCATGCTGGGGAGGTGTCACTCTTTGTGAGGAATGAAGAAATGCACCATGCCTTGGCACTTGCCCCAGTCCCATTCCTGTCTGCCAGAGACCCTCAGATCTGTCCCACTCCTGCCCAGGCCCCCACAGGCACCCTTGACGCGAACAATGTAGAGTTGGCCATGCCCACTCAGTAGGCCACACCCATTCCATCCACGCCCACCCAGTAGGCCGCACCCACTCTATCCACGCCCACGCAGTAGGCTGCACCCACCCTGGCCACACCCACTCAGACCCCCAAGGGCAACCGCAATGCTGATGCGGCCCTCAATGAAATTGAGTTTGACACCCCTGCTCTAAAAGAAGGCAAATGACCAGCTTTCTGCAAGGAGTATAAATCCTTCCATTCCCCCACCATCCAGCCAGAACTGAAGAAGCTTCTGGGATGAGAAGCGAAACATCTCCAAAGAAAAACAAAGAAATTCCATTTGCCTTGTGAAAAAAAAAGCATCTTTGGGACAACCGTGAGAATCTCCGTAGACTCTCTGCCTCCTGCTTCCTTGTTTTCTTATTTCTGCTTCTATTACAAAAACCATCTTGGCAAAGTTTCCAAATTTACACTGATCCTTCCAGATGATCTATAAGAGAGCATTCCAAATTTTAGTAAGGGTTTATTATTATTATTATTTGCTGAAATAAGTAAAGAAGCAAGCAAGGTAAAAGATTTTCAGCAGTTTTGGGGACGGATTTATGGAGCAAATTGCCACGCAAGAAAAACCAAGTACGAATATTTTATTCGAAGCTGAAGATTTTTTGCTGAATGACCGCTTCAACTTAAGATCCAGCTGAGCAAGGCAGAAATGAGGGCCTGAATTTGAGTTTAGAGTGGATCCTCTAAAAATAATAGACCTTATTTCCCCCGGTATGTCTTGAAAGTCCTCGCTTGGGTTGAAAAAGTTCTTCTGAAAGCATTTGAAGATGTTTTTTTTTCTTTTTCCAAAACAGGACTTTTAAAATTGATCTTCACAAAATAATGAGGATTTTAGTTTTTAATTTTCTAGACTGATTAGGACGTTTTCCAGATTGATTAGAGGTCTGGAGGCTAAAACATATAAGGAACGGTTGCTGGAATTGGGTATGTCTAGTTTAATGAAGAGAAGGATGAGGGGGGACATGATAGCAGTCTTCCAATATCTCAGGGGCTGCCCCAAAGAAGAGGGAGTCAAGCTATTCTCCAAAGCGCCTGAAGGCAGGACTAGAAGCAACAGATAGAAACTAACCAAGGAGAGAAGCAACCTAGAACTAAGGAGAAACTTCCTGACAGTTAGAACAATTAACCAGTGGAACCACCTGCCTCCAGAAGCTGTGAATGCTCCAACACTGGAAGTTTTTAAGAAGAGATTGGACAGCCATTTGTCTGTAATGGTATAGGGTTTCCTGCCTGAGCAGGGGGTTGGACTTGATGACCTCCAAGGTCCCTTCCAACTTTATTATTATTATTATTATTATTTGGAAACCTTTTCCTATGAAGTCGTCCATCAGAGGGTTTCCCATATTCCATTGATTATGGAAGATTTTCAGAAGTTTTTTGGGGGCTTGATGTTCTTCTACAGAGAGTCGTAGACTTAACAATAGTTCATTTAGTGACTGTTCAAAGTTACAACGGAACTGAAAAAAGTGACCTTGAGTGTTTTTCACACTTACGACCGTTGCGGCATCCCCCGTGGTCACTCGATGAAACTTCAGACGCTTGGCAACTGGCATCTACTTATTGACAGTTTTGATGTCCCACTTGCGGAAATCCATTCTGAGCCTCAGAGGCCTGGAGGAGGCTTCCTAGACGCAGAACGGCCCACCAGAAGTGCATGGACGCCACTTCCAGAAGTTCATCTGAGCTTCGTAGGCCTGGCGGAGGCCTCCTAGGCCCAGAACAGCCCACCAGAAGTGCGTGAATGCTACTTCCAGAAGTCCGTTCTGAGCCTCAGATTACTTGCGGGAGGCCTTCTAGGCCCAGAACAGCCCACCAGAAGTTTGTGGATGCCACTTCCGGAAGTCCGTTCTGAGCCTCAGATGCCTTGTGGGAGGCCTCCTAGGCCCAGAACAGCCCACAAGAAGTGCATGGATGCCACTTCCAGAAGTCCGTTCTGAGCCTCAGATGCCTTGCGGGAGGCCTCCTAGGCCCAGAACAGCCCACCAGAAGTTTGTGGATGCCACTTCCAGAAGTCTGTTCTGAGCCTCAGATGCCTTGTGGGAGGCCTCCTAGGCCCAGAACAGCCCACCAGAAGTGCATAGATGCCACTTCCAGAAGTCCATTCTGAGCCTCAGATGCCTTGTGGGAGGCCTCCTAGGCCCAGAACAGCCCACCAGAAGTGCGTGGATGCCACTTCCAGAAGTCTGTTCTGAGCCTCAGATGCCTTGCGGGAGGCCTCCTAGGCCCAGAACAGCCCATCAGAAGTTTGTGGACGCCACTTTCAGAAGTCCGTTCTGAGCCTCGTAGGCCTGGGAGACGCCTCCTAGACCCAGAACGGCCCACCAGAGTGCGTGGACGCTACTTTCGGAAGTCCATTCTGGGCTTCGGAGGCCCAGGCCCAGAACAGACATCTGGAAGCGGTGTCCATGCAGAGAACCGGTTGAATCCCACCACTGATCTGAACTAATTTGCCTCCTTTGTGGAAGGAGTTCAAACTTCACCAGAATGATAAAAGGGACCTTAGTCCCTTAGACTGAACCTTTAGTTCAATCTCTGCTCATTGTAGAATCTATTATAGCTTCTCCAACAGGTCCAGTTTCTGAATATCGCCACTAAAGAGAAACACACAATACTTCACGCCGTCCGGAAGTTCCTCTCTATCCTCTTATCTACTTCCTTGTAGTTTTAACCCATAAATTCATTGACATGTTTGTTTGTTTTTTTAACATTTTTCAGCGTAATTGGTAGATTCTCAGTCTTGGCACAGAGCAAAACAAAGATTTGTTTAATTGGAGTGTGCATCTCTCGTTTTTTGTTTTCCGAGATTAGACAAAATAAATAAATGAAATGATTCTGAGTACGTGAGTCAAAATAAACCATTACCAAATCCAGCGATTTGAAAACTTCTATTTTAATTCCGTGTAAATATATGTTTACAGGGAAGTGAGACTGTAGATGCGATATTTTAAATCTGTAAACCACCCAGAGAGAGATGGAGTGTGCCTAAATTGGGTAAATCAATAAATAAAAAATGCAAACAAATTTAAATAAAAGAGCTAGAAGGGGACCTAAGACACCATTGATGTCCAAATTCCTGCACTGCAGGATTCATTATACTAGTGGTTCTCAACCTGTGGGTCGGGACCCCATTTGGGGTCGAACGACCATTTCACGGGGGTCGCCAAACAATGCAGTCCGCCATTTTTCCCCCTTTTCCTTAGCTGTGCTACTCCCTTTTATTCTATTGGCTTTTGAAAGCCAATAGAATAGACTCTCTTGAATAGAGTCTAATTCTATTTGCTTTCAAAAGCCAATGGGAATTGTCCAGGCTGTCTCTGCCCTGCTGAGCCCGCCAAAAGTCCCATTCTGCAAACGGTGCTGTACCAGTTGAGTAGTCCTCGACTTACGACCGGTTGGGGGTCGCAGCATTAAAAAGGTTGAGAACCACTGCATTATACCATCCCTGATAAATGACTGTCCAACATCTGTTTGAAAACCTGGGAAGAAATCACTCCAGGAAGTCATCTGTTCCACTCTAGCTCTTTTTGTCAGGAAGTTGTTCCTTGTGTCAAATCTGTATCTTCACCCCTGTAGCTTCGTCCCATGAGTTCTAATCTCACTCTCTGGAGCAAGTGAAAAGACGTCCGAATTTTCTACAATAGGAGAGCCTTTCAGAGGTTTGAAGAGGAGCTATCATGTCCCCCTCTCAATGTTTTGAAAGCTCAACGGATCTAGGTCTACAAAGGAGAATATTTGTAGCTTTGGGTTGAAATGTGGGGTCCTTGGTGCTCTCTGAGCTCGGTGGTTTTCTTGCAGACGTCTCATGACCCAACTAGGTAACATCGTCAGTGCTGGTTGGGAGTGGGGTTTGCTCTTGATTTATATTTAATCAGAGGGTTGGACTAGAAGACCTCCAAGGTCCCTTCCAACTCTTTTAATCTAAGATTCTGTAAGTATCTCCTGCTTGAGCAGAGGGCTGGACTAGAGGATCTCCAAGGTCCCTTCCAACTCTGTCATTCTACGATTCTGTAAGGGTCTCCTGCTTGAGCAGGGGGTTGGACTAGAAGACCTCCAAGGTCCCTTTCAGCTCTGTTAATCTGTTATTCTGTTTATCTAGGAAGACGCCACTACCCAAACTTTTAAAAGGGACAGGAAGAGTACCCCCTTTCCTCTATAGTTGTGTCCGAAGGAGCTCAGCCAAGCTGGATCCTTCGGAATGGTGCTAGACTCACATCGTCCTACGCGCAGTTGCATTATTTAAGACGCGTCGCCTAAGAATGCAAAGATTAATGAGTTGCTTAGAGGCACAGATTTGGAAAAGCCATATGGGGAAGCAGCGCCTGGTGAGAAGGCCATTACTAAGGTCTTTTTGTGCGCGGCAGGCTTCTCACACCCTGCCTGAACCGTTGGCAGGCTTTCGGCCTGCCTCTTCCAGTTTGCACAGCTTTGGTGTTAAATTGCTTTTTCACTCAGAGGCAGAGAGAAAATTGTGCATCGCCAAACGCCCTGGGTCTGCCGCATGCCGGTAACGAACATCGGAAGTGACAGCTCAAGTGCCTTCAAGAGTTAAACAACTGGAACCTCTACAAATGCAACAAGAAGGGAAACAGGTGCAGGGGCCGAGATTTAAGGCTGAGAAACGAACGCTTGTCTACACAGTTGCGTTTGTCGCGGCAGGAGAAAACACATTCCTCTTTGATTCCTGCGCTCCGATGCGTCCGTTTCTCCCGCTAATGTTGACATGTGGGGACATCCTTAGGTTGGAAAAAAAGCGCATAATTCAAACGCTTTGATGTGCTGGAAATGACAAGGCTGACGGAACTGGGGGGAAGCGTAGAAAAAAGGAATGCAACTGCCCACCGCGATCTACAAAGTCGGTTGTGTTTGTTTGTTTATTCATGTCACAAGCACCACAGTTAAAACAAGGTAAACCTATACGACATAAAATTTAAAATATAACATAGGGGTAGTCCTTGACTTACAAGAGTCCATTCAGAGATTGTTCGAAGTTACAGCGGCACTGGAAAAAGTGACTTACGAACGTGTTTCACAGTTACAGCCTTTGTCGCGTCCCCAGGATCATGTGATCAAGTTTCAAAGGCTTGGCAACTGGTTCATACTTATTACCGTTGCTGTTTTTGACAAACCCATGTTGGCTTTTGGTAATGATTTTGTTTGCCTCTAGGTCAGTGGTTCTCAACCTTTTTAATGCCGCGACCCCCCAACCCGTCGTAAGTCGAGGACTACTCAATCGCTCGTAAGTCGAGAACTACTCAACTGGTGCAGCACCGTTTGCAGAATGGGACTTTTGGCGGGCTCAGCAGGGCAGAGACAGCCTGGACAATTCCTATTGGCTTTTGAAAGCCAATAGAATTAGACTCTATTCAAGAGAGTCTATTCTATAGGCTTTCAAAAGCCAATAGAATAAAAGGGAGTAGCACAGCTAAGGAAAAGGGGGAAAAATGGCGGACTGTGTTGTTTGGCGACCCCCATGAAATGGTCGTTCGACCCCAAATGGGGTCCTGACCCACAGGTTGAGAACCACTGCTCTAGGTGTTCGCTGATTCGTTGTTTGATTATCTTTTCCAGAATTTTCCCAGGTATTGAGGTCAGGCTGATAGGTCTGTAATTTCCTGGGTCCATTTGTTTTCCTTTTTTGAAGATGGGAACTACATCAGCTCTTTTCCAGTCCTCTGGTAGTTCCCCTGTGCTCCAGGATCTTTGAAAAATATAGTTCAGTGGTTCTGAGATCACATCTGCCAGTTCCTTGAGAACGTTGGGATGTAATCCATCTGGTCCTGGTGATTTGAACTCATCTAGGCTGGACAAGTGCTCACTTACCATTTTCTTGCCTATCTTAACTTGTGTTTCTACTCTGTTTAGAAACAAATTATCCAGGGGTGTTGTGGTTCGCCAGCAGTTTTTAGAATCAGACAAAAGAGAAAAAGAGAATGATATCAGTATTTATTTATTAGACTTATATACCGCTTTAAGTGCAAGCACTCTCTAAGCAGTGTACACCAGTAAGCAATGTATATATATATATATTTTACATTGCCCCCAACAAACTGGGTCCTCATTTTACCTACCCCGGAAGGATGGAAGGCTGAGTCAACCTTGAGCCGGTGAGATTTGAACCGCTGACCTGCTGAACACAGTCAGCTAAAGTGGCCTGCAGTACTGCACTCTAACTGCTGCGCCACCTCGGCTCTTAGTTGAGGAAGGGCCCCAATCCTGCAAGCATTCAATCAATCAATCAATCAATCAATCAGAATAGAGCCAGAAGGGATCTTGGAGGTCATCTAGTCCAACCCATGCTCAGGCAGGAAACCCTATGTCATTTCAGACAAGTGACTGTTCAATCGCTTCTTAAAAACTTCCAGAGTTGGAGCACCCACAACGTCTGAAGGTGGTTAATTGATCTGGGATTATAGAATAACAGAGTTGGAAGGGACCTTGGAGATCTTCTAGTCCAACCCCCTGCTCAAGCAGGAAACCCTATATCATTCCGGACAAATGGTTGTCTGATCTCTTCTTAAAAACCTCCAGGGATGAAGCGCCCACAACTTCTGATGGCAACTTCTGTTCCCACTGGTTAATTGTCCTCACTGTTAGGAAGTTTCTCCTTAATTCCAGGTTGCTTCTCTCCTTGATTATTTTCCATCCATCGTTTCTTGTCCTGCCTTCTGGTGCTTTCGAGAATAGGTGGATCTCTTCTTCTTTCTGGCAGCCCCTCAAATATTGGAAGACTGCCATCATGCTAGGGGCATTTTTAATGGGTATGACCTCAGTTGCAGAATGCTTCTCTCAGAAGTCTTCCGCTGATCCTGGGTTCCTTTGCATTTCCATCTCGACACCGTCCGCTTGGTCAACTATGTTCTCAGATCAAGGACCCTTGAACATTTTAGCATGTCCTTTTCATTTTTCTAGCTCTTTCCTGTGGTTTTTCTCTCCCCCCCCCATCTCCTGTTTAGGTCAATTGGAGCCTGGATAGTCTTATCTTTGGATTCAGCACGACCAAACATTTAAGCATTTTAATAGAGATTTTATCTCATATCTATTTTATTGGATGTGGGGCTGTAATATGTGCCTCCTGATGCATTACTCCATTTTTAATAGAAGCTGTTACCACCCAGCCCTGAATTCCTGGCACTTCGGTAGGGTTGTAAATCTAGATCATGGCCGCACCATCTCAATAAAAGGTTAACGGCAATACACAACGTGCATAAATAAACACTTGCAGAGGCTCGGATTCGAATGCTTGCTCTTGTCACTCCCGCTACTCTTGCAAACGCGTTGACCTGGCTTTAAGTTCTACTGTGGGAAACATGCACAAATGTTGACCCACTTAGACAAATAAATTCATCGTCGGGTCCACTTGCCGTGTGAGGGACCCTCTCATTCTGAGGCGTTCCCCTCACGAGGAAGGAGCAGAAGTCGCACTTCGGCCGCGTGGATTGCAGAAGAAGAAAAACCAACTTCAGGAGGAGCTTACCTGCTCATTATTACCTGGATTGTTGGTGGATGTTCGCTCGTCACTTTGAACATACCAGTGAAGTAGAGTCGCTCAGGGTTTGTTGCTCAGGGTCATTCTGAGGCGTTCCCCTCACGAGGAAGGAGCAGAAGTCGCAATTCGGCCGCGTGGATTGCAGAAGAAGAAAAACCAACTTCAGGAGGAGCTTACCTGCTCATTATTACCTGGATTGTTGGTGGATGTTCGCTCGTCACTTTGAACATACCAGTGAAGTAGAGTCGCTCAGGGTTTGTTGCTCAGGGTTGAAATGAGGGGTCCTTGGTGCTCTCTGAGCTTGCTTGTTTTCTTGCAGACTTTTCATGACCCAATTAGGGAACATCAACAGTGCTAGAAGGGAGGAGGAGGAGGAGGAGGAGGAGGAAGAGGAGGAGGAAGAGGAAGAGGAGGAGGACAGCTGTGGGGTCCTTGGTGCTCTCTGAGCTTGCTTGTTTTCTTGCAGACTTTTCATGACCCAATTAGGGAACATCAACAGTGCTAGAAGGGAGGAGGAGGAGGAGGAGGAGGAGGAGGAGGAGGAAGAGGAGGAGGAAGAGGAAGAGGAGGAGGACAGCTGTGGGGTCCTTGGTGCTCTCTGAGCTTGTTTGCTTTCTTGCAGATGTTTCATTATCCAAACTAGGTATCATCATCAATGCTGGAGGAGGACAACAGTGGAATCCCTGGTGCTCTCTGAGCTTGGTTGTTTTCTTGCAGACATTTCATGAACCAAACTAGGTAACATCATCAATGCTAGAAGGGAGGAGGAGGAGGAGGAGGAGGAGGAGGAGGATGATAGCTGTGGGGTCCTTGGTGCTCTCTGAGCTTGCTTGTTTTTTTCGCAAACGTTTCATGATTCAACTAGGTAACATCATCAGTGCTAGAAGGAAGTGGGATTTGTGGAGAAGAGGAGGAGGAGGATTGTGGGGTCCTTGGCACTCTCTGAGCTTGCTTGTTTTCTTGCAGATGTTTCATGACCCACCTAGGTAATATAATCAGTGCTAGAAGGGAGGAGGAGGAGGAAGAGGAGGAGAGCTGTGGGGTCCTTGGTGCTCTCTGAGCTTGCTTGTTTTTTTTTGCAGACGTTTCATGACCCACCTAGGTAACATCATCAGTGCTAGAAGGAAGTGGGATTTGTGGAGAAGAGGAGGAAGGGGGTCAGGAGGAGGAAGAGGAGGAGAACAGTGGAGTCCTTGGTGCTCTCTGAGCTTGCTTGTTTTCTTGCAGACATTTCACTACCTAACTAGATAACATCATCAATGCTAGTAGAGAGTGCTGTTGGTTTATATCCTGGTGTCCTGCCTGTCTGGGTGGGTCTTAGGGATTCTTTGGTTGGGCTGTTTACTGATGGCTCTTTGGCAGTTCCTTGATTGGGGTGTTGCTTCCTTGATTGTTGGTCTGAAGTTGACCTTGGAGTTATCTATGTTGATCTGGGTGCTGGAGAAGTGCTGGAGACCTTTTCTCTTTGGGGTTGGTTGATGGTCTCTTTTGCATCGTCTGTAGATGTTGTTAATGTCCATTTGTCTATCGATGGCTGATTTGTCAGAGTGCCAGGCTTCTAGAAACTCCCTGGCATTTTTGGATTCGGCCTGGTCTAGGATGGTCACATTTTCCCCCTTGAAACGATGGTTCAATCTGTCTATATGTTGTAAAATTAAAGAAATTAAGATGGCCTCCACACATCCACCCTGACAGGCAAGACACCAGAATATAAACCGACAGCAAACCGCACTCCTTGCTAGCACTGATGATGTTACCTAGTTGGGTCACGAAACTTCTACAAGAAAACAAGCACCAAGGATCCCATAGCTCTCCTCCTCTTCCTCCTCCTCCTCCACCTCTCCATAAATCCCTCTCCCTTTTAACACTGATGTTGTTACCTAGTTTGGTGATGAAACGTCTGCAAGAAAATAAGCAAGCTCAGAGAGCACTCAGGATCCCTCACTTTGAACAAAATGTGCTGTTTTGTCGAGATTTGCACTGTTTACCAGTTTCTTTCTAAGGACAACTGAACAATGATTGGCTCGTTTCACCATTTACCAATTGAAATAGTTTAGGATCTGGGCACTTGAAGGATTGTGTTGTCCAGAAGAAAACCGACCATTTTAAGCATCTACCAGGGACATATATCTCCTATTCTATGTACAGATGTCTTCAGAGGAGGTGAATTTGCCCACCGAGCAGAGAGAAGATTTTTCAGGTGTTACGAACTATCAGATAAGACAAAGACAAATTGCTTGCCAAATTAAAAACCATTGTTATTCAGTTGGCTTTCAGGCGTATCTTATTTATTTATTGGGTAATGTTTATATATGACTTTTCATCTAATGAACAAGCTCTAGGCGGCTAGCAACAGTAAAGAGAAATGATACTACAGTGTGGAACTTCCGTAAGCCAAACAGAAAATGAAATTAAAATAAACCTGGCGTTATATTGGATATTGTTGGTTGCCTTCCACGTTTTTGCTCCTGTGTTGTGTTCTATATTTCTACTTTAGTGTTTGAAATTTACAGAAAACAATAGCGACGATATTCGCAACGATAACAAGGGTTGAGTCTTAACTTGGTTATACTCCGAGTAGCTCCTGAATGTTGAAATCTATGGGATGCCTACCTTAAATCCCATTGATTTTAATTGGTCTGTTTAATGGCTCAACAAATCTGAGCCGCCATCGAATGCAAATGTGTTTCCTCTGCTGTTATTAGCACTGTTGGTGTTTTATGATTATTGCTTGAGGGCAGCGGCTTTAAAATTGGGTTTATACTTTTTCTCTGGAGTAGCTTTGCAGGCTGAAAACGACGGAGGCAATGAATGTAAGGTAGGTTGGGTTGAGGGATTTTCATAAATTGAAAGAGAGAGAGGAGTAATTACTGCTTCCGATGTTGCAACTGATGGAAGCCCGTCAAACCATCGGGATGCTTCTAAGCGTGGAAGGCAAAGGATATATATTCCTTTACCTTATCATTTATCTGATTTAACACCTCTGGTGGACAAAGGATCTCTGTAGTAACGTGTTTCCTTGACAATAAGACCGGGTCTTATTTTTTTTTTTGCCTCCAAAAGAGGCACTAGCCCCACCCAGCCGGTCCACTTCTTCTGGGGCCGAAGTTCTGCAGCTGCATTTGGGTCTGCATTTTGTGGTCAGGCCTTTCCAGAAGGCCTAAGCAGCCGAGTACTGAGCTATAGATTCAATCCATAGCTTGGCTGCTGAGGTCTCACAGAACCGAGCTATGGATTGAATCCATAACTCGGTTCTTGGCTTCTGGAAAGCCCTGGTACTGAGAAATGCAGGCCTGGCTGCAGAAGAGGCCTCAAAAGAAGAAGCGGGCCGGCGAGGAGAGGCCTAGCTGCAAGGGAAGCGGGTGCGGAGCGGGTGGGGCAGCTCCACAACCCCTCATCCCTGCCCTAGCTTGATTTTTAGGTGTGCGCCTCGCCCCACAACTAGGGCTTATTTTTGGGATAGGGTTTATATTAGGCCCACCCCCCCAAAATCAAGCTAGGACTTATTGTTGGTGTAGGCCTTACTTTTGGGGAAAGCTGCAACTCAAGTCGAGGTTGCGCAATAAAAACGAGACCCAGCTGTGAGGAAAGAAGAAATATTTGTTTCGAAAAGCAAAGAGTTTGCCTTTAGGGGCAGCTACAGAGATATGGGGTCCAGTGGCACCGTTTTATAGGGGGAGCTTGTCCTGGGTGTGGAAGTGTCTACGTGCTGTTTCTAAGGTGACACTTGTGGGGCGTGGGCATGTATAGGTATATCATCTATGATTATTCTTGTGAACATGCAGTTCCAGTGGGACGCCTAATTTAATTAACTCAATTTGTGTTTATAGACCTTATCCTTTGATATGTGGATTAGTTCTGGCCAACCTATTTGTGGGTTTGAGGAAGTTTAAGAATCTCCCCTCCCCCATCTGCTATTTTTACCTGATTAACTTAATTTCAGCTGGACTGTCAATTATCTAGTGGAGGCACTGATCCTCAGACCGTTATGGATTCTGAGAAATGTTTGAAGGGAGGGTGGAAACCGTATCGAGAATAAAATACATTTTGATACAAAACCTCCCACAGGGCTGACCTGAATCTTCAATAAAACAATAGAATCTTCAGTCCATATTAGGACTGCTTCATATTTAGAGAAGCAATTTTAAGCCTTGGTCTTCGTGATTTTATGGGAAGTGGGGTGCTCTCTGCAGATAGAGTATCTCCTGCTTGGAAAAGAACACCAAATGTTAAAGAAAGACAAAGTATTTAAAGTAAAAGTAATCATCTCTTAATTGCTGAGCTTCCGAGTTACATGATAGCTTAGAAATCCGATTCCAGTTTTTTGTTTTTTTTTTTTTTAAAAAAATGCCTTCGAGCAAAGATAATAAAAAGCACAGCTGTTCAGCTGGCCCTTTAGATTAATGCTGTATATTTTCTAAAAAAAAAAAAAAAAAAACAAGAGGAAGAAAGATAAATGATCATATTGGACTGAGTATACCCACTGTGGACCAAGAATTGCTAATAGTCCTGATTGATGATATTCCCATGTCAACATCCAGATACCCTAATTTGTCACACTGCCCATTTCTATAGGATGTTGAAAATCTGGTCGTATCCAGATCATAACAAAGTTGAGAATAGAATAGAATGGAATAGAATAGAAATAGGAAAGATTAGAATAGAATAGAATAGAATAGAATTAGAATAGAAATAGGAAAGAACAGAAATAAGAAAGATTAGATTAGAATAGAATAGAATAGAAATAGGAAAGAATAAAAATAGGAAAGAATAGAAACAGGAAAGATTAGAATAGAATAGAATGTAATGTAATGGAATAGAATAGAATAGAATAGAATAGATGCAATGGAGAATAGAATAGAATAGAATAGAATAGAATAGAATAGAATAGAATAGAATAGAATAGAATAGAAATAGGAAAGAACAGAAATAGGAAAGAATAGAATAGAACAGAACAGAACAGAACCGAACAGAACAGAATAGAATAGAATAGAAGAGAATAGAAGAGAGAGAAAAGAAGAGAAGAGAATGGAAAGAATATGAATGGAATGGAACGGAATGGAATGGAGCAGAACAGAACAGAACAGAACAGAACAGAATAGAATAGCAGAGTTGGAAGGGACCTTGGAGATCTTCTAGTCCAACCCCCTGCTTAGGCAGGAAACCTTATACCATTTCGGACAAATGGCTGTCCAGTCTCTTCTTCAAAACCTCCAGTGTTGGAGCATTCACTGCTTCTGGAGGCAGGTGGTTCCACTGGTTGATTGCTCTCACCGTCAGGAATTTTTTCCTTCATTCCAGGTTGCTTCTCTCCTTGATTAGTTTCCATCTGTTGCTTCTCGTCCTGCCTTCAGGCGCTTTGGAGAATAGCTTGACTCCCTCTTCTTTGGGGCAGCCCCTCAAATATTGGAATCCTGCTATCATGTCGCAGAAGGCGACTGAGGGAAATTGGAAGCCGTGTCAGCCTCTTGACCTAAGAGGGAGAACATTGTCATATCTTATATAGGAATATTGCAACCGCGTTCCAGTTAGTTTCTGGTTTTTACGTTCACCATGCTGGTAACGAACTTCAGATAATGACCTAGCTGGGGTAAAGTCAAGATATCTGCAGGCGAACACTCTGATCGCTTGATTTCTTTACCAACATTTCCTAACGGTGAAATCGGACGCTTCTCAGGAGCTGCGTTTCCACTGCACGCCATGCTTTTAAAATAATGTTTTGCTTGACGTGCTCAGCTCTTGTGGTGCCAGTTCTTACTTCTCTCTAACTACGTAGACAGAAGCTTTTGTAGGCAGGTTTTGCTTCTGTTGACAAATCTTCCACACAGACGGGGTGTTCACACACTCTAGGCCACATTCAGCAAAACCATATTTGAACTTTTCTCTACTTCTGCTGTCTTATCACTACTTAACACTGATTATTTCTCTTCCTGCTCCTCTCCTCCTCCTCCTCCTCCTTCTCCACCATCTCCCCCTCCTCCTCCCCCCTCCTCCTCCTCCTCCTTCTCCACCATCTCCTCCTCCCCCTCTTTCTCCTCCTCTTCCTCTACCCTTTCCCCCTCCCTCTTCCTCTTCCTCCTCCTCCTCCTCCTCCCCCTCTTCTTCTTCTTCTTCTTCTTCTTCTTCTTCTTCTTCTTCTTCTTCTTCTTCTTCTTCTTCTTCTTCTTCTTCTTCCTCTTCCTCTTCCTCTCCTCCTCTTCTTCTCCTCTTCCTCCTCCTCCTCCTCCTCTTCCTCTTCCTCTTCCTCTTCTTCTTCTTCTTCCTCTTCCTCTTCCTCTCCTCCTCTTCTTCTTCTCCTCTTCCTCCTCCTCCTCTTTCTTCTCCTCCTCCTCCTCCTCCTCCCTCCTCCTCTTCCTCTTCCTCTTCCTCTTCCTCTCCTTCTCCTTCTCCTTCTCCTTCTCCTTCTCCTTCTCCTTCTCTTCTTCTTCTTCTTCTTCTTCTTCTTCTTCTTCTTCTTCTTCTTCTTCTTCTTCCTCCCCCTCCCCCTCCTCCTCCTCCTCCTCCTCCTCCTCCTCCTCCCTCTCCCCTGCCCCTCCCTCCCTCTCCTCCTCCCCCTTTCCCCCCTCCTCCCAATGATGGACATTACAATCACTAAAATACTTTAAACTGTGTCTTTCTTTCAACTCAGAAACATACAGCATGCACCATTCTGATATGTATTCATGATGCCTAAACTACCTTAATTGTACCTCTCTCTCTGTGTGTGTGTGTGTGTATGTGTGTGTTTGTGTGTGTGAGTTTTAAAATATCGATCATTTATTGGAAAGGCATTGTATTAATAGCCTAAAAACGTATTATTCACCTTCACTTTATTTAATAATGGAGCCTTTTAGGGCATCATCAAGACCGAGAGATTTACTGCAGCATAATTTCCCGTGGACAAGAGCCCCGTTGTGTCCATGAAAGCTTTTGCTACGATAAATCTGTGAGTTCTTAAAATGTCACAAGACCCTTGTGTTGGTTTTTTTTTTTTTTGCTGGAACAGAGTAGTAACATGGTTACCTCCCTAGAATTAGTTGTTGTTTTTTTTTCCTGTCTGGGAAAAAAGGCAGAAGGCATTGCATTTTGGTTATGGAGTAGATGAAACATGAAAACTAACAGCAGAAAAAGACTCAGTGGTCCATCTAGTCTGCCCTTTAAGGTGTTTTTTTTCCCCTAATTTTATTTTTTTTAAATTTTTTGGGTTGAATGATGGACATATGTTTATTCCAAACGTGTTTGAACGGAGTAGTTGATGATTGACCTCAGTTGGAGGTTTGTCCCAAGCTTCCACTGCTCTTTTTTTGAAATCATACTTTCTAACATTACCGTATTTTCCAGCGTATAAGGCGACTCGGCGTATAAGACGGCGATTTCCATGCCTAGAAAGTCATCTTATACACTGGAAACTACCGTAATTTCCGGCATATAAGACGACTCAGTGTATAAGACGACCCCCGACTTCGGCGCCGTTTGCAACGCTTTAGAAAGTCGTCTTATACACCGGAAAATACAGTACTTTTGAACTTCTCTCGTGTCACTATGAGGTTATGTCCCTGTCATTCTTGATTTTTCCTCAAATACTGAAAGTTAAAGATGCCTCTAGATTGGTTCTCAACCTGTGGGTCGGAACCCCATTTGGGGGTCAAACCATTTCACGGGGGTCGCCAAACAACACAGTCTGCCATTTCCCCCCCCCCCTTTCCTTAGCTGTGCTACTCCCTTTTATTCTATTGGCTTTTGAAAGCCAATAGAATAGACTCTCTTGAATAGAGTCTAATTCTATTGGCTTTCAAAAGCCAATAGGAATTGTCCAGGCTGTCTCTGCCCTGCTGAGCCCGCCAAAAGTCCCATTCTGCAAACGGTGCTGCACCAGTTGAGTAGTCCTCGACTTACGACCGGTTGAGTAGTCCTCGACTTACGACTGGTTGGGGGTCGCGGCATTAAAAAGGTTGAGAACCACTGCTCTAGATTGCATAGGAGGGAGATGGGCGATTAAGAAATAGGAAATATAAATAATAAAAACATTGCGTGACTTTTTAATTTTTTTAATGAGAGGTCTGTGTAAAAAAAGGGATAGGGTATGCCTCTGGATATTCATGCTCAGGATGTCCCAAAAGTACTTTTTCAAGAGGCAACTGGACTTTCATGTTTTGCTTTGAAGACGTTTCGCTTCTCATTCAAGAAGCTTCTTCAGCTCTGACTGGATGGTGGGGAGTGGAAGGATTTATACTCCTTGCAGACAGCTGGTCATTTGCCTTCTTTTAGAGGGTTGTTGAGGCCACTTGGGGGTTTATCTGTGTCCTCATGGGACTTTCTTATTATTCTTTGAAGACGTTTCCCTTCTCATCCCAGAAGCGTCTTCAGCTCTGACTGGATGGTGAAGGATGGAAGGTCATTTGCCTCCTTTTAGAGAGTTGTTGAGGCCACTGTCTCCTCTCTCTAAAAGAAGGCAAATGACCAGCTGTCTGCAAGGAGTATAAATCTTTCCATTCCCCACCATCCCATCAGAACTGAAGAAGCTTCTGCTTCTTGGATGAGAAGAGAAACATCTTCAAAGAAAAACAAGAAGGTTCAGTTACCTCATGAAAAAAGCATCTTTGGGACAACCATGATCTGGATGACTAAGAATTTCCAGAGACAGTCATGCTCAAGATATTTCAAAGAAGAACTGCATCTGGAAGGATAAAGTAGCTCAGGCCGGATTGCTGCAACTCTCAGTAGATGTCAGGAGTCAACAGCAAAATTGTTAGTACAGCTGTCTACAATGGAGGCCAAGGAACTAGAGAAGAGCAACAAAGATGATTAGGAGATGGAGGCTAAAACATACGGAAGAACATTTGCAGGAATTGGGTATGTCTAGTTTAGTGAAAAGAAGA
>NW_024098659.1:87500-167524 GCF_016545835.1 Crotalus tigris
AGAAATGATCATGCACCAGTACTGAAAAATTGAATAGGAAGGTAGACTTGAAAGAGGAGTCCCAAACGAGTAGGTTAAAATATTGTGAGTTTCCTGAATATCGACCGATAACATCTTGGCTCATAACACACAGAATGGAACCATGGTTGAAAAGAAGCAACTGGGGATAAATGTTTCATTATTTGAGGAGCTGCCACAAAGAAGAGGGGGTTCCACCTATTTTCCAAAGCATCGGAAAGCAAGACAAGAAGCAACGGATGGAAACTCATCAAGGAGAGAAGCAACTTAGCATTGAAGAAAAAGTCTTCATCAGGGTCCAGTCCTAGCCGGGAATAAACAACATGGCGACTGCTTTGGAAGGTAGGTTGTAGTTTATTGAAGAGGAGAGCTAGACAGAAAGATGCCTCTGAAAGAAAAGAAAAAAGCACATATAGTAGGGCGTGGGTTTTTATACCCTCTTGGGCTTTCATTTGGAGTTGTTTCTTCTTCCTGTTTGAGGCTTTGGATTTCCTGTGTCATGTACTTTGACCTGAGACTGAGTGTGCCCCTTTGGTATCTGTGGGTTAATCCTATTATGTCCTGTTTTAGAGTTTGAGTGGGGTATGTAGATTTTAGGTGTCTTTGTCTTCCTAATCTTCTAGCTCAGTGGTTCTCAACCTTTTTAATGCTGCGATCCCTAACCGGTCGTAAGTCGAGGACTACTCAACCGGTCGTAAGTCGAGGACTACTGAACCGGTGCAGCACCGTTTGCAGAATGGGACTTTTGGCGGGCTCAGCAGGGCAGAGACAGCCTGGACAATTCCTATTGGCTTTTGAAAGCCAATAGAATTAGACTCTATTCAAGAGAGTCTATTCTATTGGCTTTCAAAAGCCAATAGAATAAAAGGGAGTAGCACAGCTAAGGAAAAGGGGGAAAAAATGGCGGACTGCGTTGTTTGGCGACCCCCGTGAAATGGTCATTCGACCCCAAATGGGGTCCCGACCCACAGGTTGAGAACCACTGGTTTAGAGGGAATAAAGACATCACTTCCAGAAAACTGCTTATTTCTCTAAGAGTAGAACATGAGTGTCCTCCACTTTCCATGGAACCTGGTTGGGACATGTTTTCAGGAACCTCTTGCATGAATTATTACCTCTGCAACAACAGAAAGTGTTTAACTATAAACTGTAAACTTTAACCAATGGATTTGGTAGATGCTTAACTTCATGTGTAGCACGCCCCAGGTGATGAGCAAGTGGTCTGAAAACCTGAAAGGTTTAATATTTTATTTAAAAAAAAATAACCTAACAGGGAGAGGCAAACTTCACAGGATTATCTGGGTCAGCGTTATGATTCAGAGAAGATCTATTACATCCATACCATTACTCCCCTTTTCCCTACACCTAATTTATGAAACCCATTCTGCTCGATCAAACGGCATTTTCTCTACTTCTGAAATTAGTAAACCTATTAAGAAAACCTTCGGTAATGAAAAGTGCTGGATGGAAAATATTGTCTTAAGTATCTTTGTGAGTCAAGTTGCTAATGACAATTGCTCGGTGTCTCTAATTACACCTCTAATGGGAGTTGTGATGAGAATAGGATACCCTATTTAGAAGAGCTGAAGTGGGAAGGGACAAGAGAAGTGGACAGTCCCCTTGAGTCTTTGGTTAGTAGCTCCTTTTATCCTCTGGCCTGGTCTTCGGCAGATGACCTTCTACAGAATTGGGTATGTCTAGTCTAGTGAGAAGAAGGACTGAAGGTGACATGAAAGCAGTCTTCCAATATTGAAGGGGTTGCCCCAAAGAAGAGGAGGTCAACCTATTCTCCAAGGCAGAAGCAATGGATGGAAACTAAACAAGGAGAGAAGCAACCTGGAATTAAGGAAAAACTTCCTGACAGTGAGAACAATTAATCAGTGGAACAACTTGCCTCCAGAAGTTGTGAATGGTCCAACACTGGAAGCTTTTAAGAAGAGATTGGACAACCATTTGTCTGAAATGCTATAGGGTTTCCTCCCTGAGCAGGGGGTTGGATAGAAGACCTCCAAGGTCCCTTCCAATTCTACTCTACTCTACTCTACTCTACTCTACTCTACTCTACTCTACTCTACTCTACTCTACTCTACTCTACTCTACTCTACTCTACTCTACTCTTATTGTTTCAGGGGCTGCCATAAAGAAGAGGAAGTCAACCTGGAGACAAAAACATATGAAGAACAGTTGCAGGATTTGGGTTTGGCCAGGCTAGAGAAAAGAAGGACTGGGGGGTACATGAGAGCATTTGAGGGGCTGCCATAAAGAAGTCTGTATCAAAAAGACTCAAAATAGTTATTATTTCCTGACAGAACAATTAACCAGTGGAACAACCTGCCTCCAGAAGTTGTGAATGTTCCAACACTGGAAGTTTTAAAGAAGAGGCTGGACAGCCATTTGTCTGGAATGGTACAGGGTTTTCTGCCTGAGCAGGGGGTTGGACTAGAAGACCTCCAAGGTCCCTTCCAATTCCATTATTCTGTTAGTGGTCACCACCATGCAATCAAAGACCCAGCCTTTTTATATGTGTCACCAAGTGCATTAGAGATGGGTCTGGCATTGATTGCTCATTTTTGGCCATCATCTTGACCTCTGCAAAGACTCTTGGCATCTAGAAATCTTCCAGTCTTTCAAAACACCATCCTACTTCTGTTTTTTTTTTATATTATACAAGGGTGAACAATTTTGTGTGTTTTCCTCTGATAACACAATTCCTCCCCCCCCCTTCTTCCTTGGGTTTATGTGATTTCACTTTTACATAAGATGCAGTAGGCATCCCACAAAAATCCTGTTGGCAAACTCACTCAAAGATTTGTCATACCATCTGGCCTGCTCATGGACGGCGGCAAACTCTATTTTTGCCTAATACAAATTCAGCAGATGCTGTAGGACAGCTACATAAATAAGTAAATCTTGATACAATCAGAAAAAAACGGCACAGCAATGTTGCAAGCCTCCTGGTTTATATACAGATGTGGTCTAGGAGCAGGTAAAATAGAAAAACACGTCTTTTATTTTACCTATTCAGGTGGCAAAGCCCCCCCTCCCAGAAGTGACAATAAAGTTCTCTTTGAAGGAGGGAAGAAAAATTATGTAGAGATTATTTTTATTGAGTTCTGCCACACCAGAGATGTATTTAAGAAATGTACAAAAAAGCCAAAGGCCTTTTCTCCACGCTATTCCCTTACTTAACATGATCCTGGGATTTCACTCTGATGTGGTGCCCTGGGAAAAAGCTGGCACTGAGTGTAGAGCTCATTTCACATCTTTTGGGAATGGTCCAAAGGAACGTTTTATTTTTGATCTGCATTTCTGTTTTGGAGAAGAAAACAGGAGACAAGGGATGAAGCCAGAACACAAGGGAAATACAACCCAACCCAACTCAACTCAACCCAATTAACCCAACTCAACTCAACCCAACCCAACCCAACTCAACTCAACCCAATTAACCCAACTCAACCCAACCCAACCCAACTCAACTCAACCCAACTCAACCCAACTCAACTAAACCAGTGGAACGGCTTCTCCTCAGAAGTTATGGGTGCTTCATCACTGGAGGCTTTGAAAAACAGTCTGGACAACCATTTGTCCAGAATGATAAAAGGTCTTCTACTTGTGCAGTGGGTTGGACTAGAAGGCCTCCAAGGTCCCTTCCAACTTTGTTATTCTGTTCTGTTATTATGTGGACTTCCCCCTTTATAACAATACAATGAAGATCAACCATTGCTTACTGGTGTACACCGCTTAGAGAGTGCTTGTACTTAAAGCGGTATATAAGTCTCATAAATAAATAAATAAATAAATAAGAACGTCCTGTTTCGATGGAGGTGTAGATCGTATTATCAAAAAAAAAATAGCGACAAAATTGGATTAAGTTTTAAATGAAATTAAAATGAATAACCATAGTATAGGACAGAAACTAACCCGAGAACAGCTATAAATCAAATATTTTGGAGTTAACCTGCATCAATGCACATTCTAGGTGGTCAGGTTCACACAAAACCAAGCCTGGTTTATTCCTGGCTTGGCAAGATGCTTAAACCTAGCCACTGTCATTTGTAAATCACCATTTTTGGTTTAGTGCTCTGGGTGGACTATTTCTTTCTAAGCAACAGCAGACCTATCCAGGTTAGCAATACGCTAACGTTAAACCGAATAGGATCCACGGACAAAATGCATTTCACGACGCGTTACTTAACAAGACGTTTCAAACTGACCCTGGATTGCAACTCCAAGGTTGATTAATTTTTTTTTTTCTTGCTCAGATGCTCGCTCTAACTTCGTCTCCTAAAAATGTCCATCAATACAATAGGAAAATCTCCCCGCCCCCGTGAATCATGAGGAAAGGTTTGGAATTGCTGAGTTGATGAAAAAGAGAGTTAAAATCTGAAATCAAGATTAGGAAGCGGAATAGTAAAACAAAAAAAACTCATAGTGGGGCTGATAAAGGAGCCCGAACAGCTTACATCAGCAAGATTTCAGAAGCGATACAGTAGCAGCGTTGAATTTAGAACGGAACCACGTGAATATCTTCCCATTTTTGTTTTCATTGCTTTCAACGGCTTAAGAAATGTCTGTGGTACGGGGCCATACTTGGAAACTGGTAGAGAGCTGAAGTCTGCATCTGCGTAAATTCAATAAATCTATTAAAGTCAGTGGACTGTAACTGAAAAATAGCTTAGGCTTTCTTTTCATTCTGTTGAGGAAGTACTTCTACATAGAAGTAATTTAATAAGTTACTCCATTATAGACACTGGCTGGTTAGCTCCCTTATAGTTTTCTAAATTCGCTCAAAGATAGTTGAAGGCTGAGCACACAAGAGTACCACAAGTCAATCAGAATAGAGCCGGAAGGGACCTTGGAGGTCTTCTAGTCCAACCCCTTGCTCAAGCAGAAAACCTATACCAGTGGTGGCGAACCTATGACACGCGTGCCAGAGGCGGCACTCAGGGCCCTCTCTGTTGGTACGCGCGCCGCCACCAGCAGCAGGTCCATCAGGCAGCACCGCCGCCCGGAGCGGGAGCCCCACCCAGCACACAGGAGGTGAAGCGGCCAACTAGCAAGCTTGAGTAGAGATGGTAGAACAGAGGTCACCAACCATTGTCGATGGGCGGACTGGAAGAAAAGAGAGGGGGAAGCATTTTACATGTGTGCATGTGCGTTCGGGGCCACAAGCATGCACATGCTGCAAATGGGGCAGGGCAAGTGCCTGCATGATACTACCCCTGCCCCGTTCTTGCGTGGTGCAACGCCTTGTATCTGCACCCCACAGTGCGGCGGCAGCCGTTTTTGCGCCTTGCATCATGGTGGCCCATTTTTGTGCCCCTGGTTTTTGCGTGCCAGAGGCGGCACTCAGAACCCTCTTTGTTGGCACGCACTGCCACCAGCAGCAGGAGTCCCACCCAGCACAAAGGAGGTGAAGCAGCCAACTAGCAAGCTTGAGTAGAGGTGGTAGAGCAGAGGTCACCAACCATTGTCGATGGGTGGACTGGAAGAAAAGGGAGGGGGAAGCATTTTACATGTGTGCATGTGCGTTCGGGGCTGCAAGCATGCACACGCTGCAAATGGGGCAGAGCAAGTGCCTGCGTGATACTACTCCTGCCCCGTTCTTGCATGGTGCAATGCCTTGTATCTGCACCCCGCAGTGCGGTGGTGGCCGTTTTTGTGCCTTGCATCATGGCGGCCCATTTTTGTGCCCCTGGTTTTTGCGTGCCAGAGGTGGCACTCAGAGGTGCCTCCCTGCTGCCCCCCCCGAAGGCACCATAATGCTGATGCGTCCCTGGCACTTTGCAATAAATAAATGGGTTGTGGGTTGCAGTTTGGGCGCTCGGTCTCTAAAAGGTTCGCCATCACTGACCTATACCATCTCAGACAAGGGGCTGTCCAGGCTCTTCTTAAAAACCTCCACTGATGGAGCACCCACAACTTCTGGAGGCAAGCTGTTCCACTGGTTAATTGTCTTCACTGTCAGGAAGTTTCTCCTTAA
Source organism: Crotalus tigris (assembly GCF_016545835.1). NCBI lineage: Eukaryota > Metazoa > Chordata > Lepidosauria > Squamata > Viperidae > Crotalus > Crotalus tigris. The sequence goes on from NW_024098659.1 coordinate 93,502, forward strand.
TTCCAGAATGCTTTATGACCGTTGCAGCCTCCTGGGAAGGGTGTGTGTTTGTCACAGGATCCACTTTTATGACCTTCTGGCAAGCAGAGTCAATGGGTGGAAAGCCAGATTCACTTTAACAACCCCGTGTTGCTAATTGAACAGTGATTTGCAAGAAAATGGGGCAAAACCCACTTAAAAACTGTCTCACTTAGCATCAGAAATGTTGGGCTCACTTATAATAGTAAGTGACAGTGAAAGTGAGTGACAGTGAGAACAATTAACCAGTGGAATGGCTTGCCACCAGAAGTTGTGCGTGCTCCATCAGACAGGACAGTCACTTGTCTGAAATGGTATAGGGTCTCCTGCTTGAGTGGGGGGCTGGACTAGGAGACCTCCAAGGTCCCTTCCACCTCTATTCTATTCTATTCTATTCTATTCTATTCTATTCTATTCTATTCTATTCTGTTCTATTCTGTTCTGTTCTGTTCTGTTCTGTTCTGTTCTGTTCCATTCCATTCCATTCTATTCTATTATATTCTGTATATATTCTGTATATATGTATATATAAATACCTGTACTGCCATTAACATAGACATAAGATGAGAAAGGATTAAGATTTGGATGGTGTTAAATTCATCCACCAGCTTCCTTAGCTGTCTTGATGGTCATGTTACTATCGTTACTATTTACCAACACTCAAACACAAACTGAGCAACGTGGTATATAGTACAATGCAGGGAGCCATGTGCAGATCTGTACATTGGGGAAACAAAACAAGCACTTCACAAACGCTTGGCACAACATAGGAGAGCAAACCCATCAGGACAAGAGTCAGCCGTCCATCTGCATTTGAAAGACAAAGGCTACTCTTTTGAAGATAGCAAAGTCCACATTTTGGACAGAGAGGACCGCTGGTTTGAAAGAGAGGTCCAAGAGGCCATCTAGGCCAAAATTGAACAGACCTCTCTCAACAGAGGGGGAGGGATACGACACCACCGATCTCCCATCTACAACGCTGTCCTTTCAACAGTTCCAAGAAGGCTCCACACCTATTTGCATCACTCAGGTGACCCTGAGGACACAGGTAAACCTCCAGGTGGCCTCAACAACAAAGAAGGCAAATGACCAGCTGTCTGCAAGGAACACAAATCCTTCCTTTCCCCATCATCCAGTCGGAGCTGAAGAAGCTTCCTGGATGAGAAGCGAAACGTCTTCAAAGAAAAACAAGAAGGTCCAGTTGCCTCCAGAAACAAGCACCTTTGGGACAACCGTGGGCCTGGATGACTGAGAATTTCTGGTAGACATTTTATCATGTAGCTCCATGCTGGAAGAATCCCATCTTATTCCTTCACCGAATATACTGATCTTTTCAAGCAATCGTTGAGTCTTTCCAGGTTCTCTTTCCTTCGTTCCAGGCACGTTTTTGCATATTTATATCGAGCTCCAGACGGGGGGAAAATACTGATTGGCCTTGACACATTTCAGCTTCTGAATACATCATTGTTCAGCCCTGTACTTGTCTACCCTCTGAATAGGTATGCAGAAGTGTATCTAGATTGCAAAGGCTGTGTAACGGTAGGGTAGCTAAATACTCGTGTGTCAGAAAACTGGATGGCTTTAAACCAGGGGTCCCCAACCTGTGGGCTGTGGCCTACTGGCCACCTGGCCACAGAACAGGCTGGCCAGTGTGCGCACGTGTGTGTTCCCACTCACCCCCACTCACGCTAGCACTGCTGCCTTGCAAACAGGGTGCCGCACGGCGAAAATGGGGCGCTGTGTAACAAAAACGAGGTGATGCTAGCACCCATGCGGTGAAAACAGGGCAGTGCTAATGGGTGTCACGTGGGCACAAGCACTGCCCCACTTGTTTCACGCGTGCTTGTGACCCTGTGTGTGTGTGTGTGTGTGTGTGTGCACGCACGTAAAATGCTTCCCCTTCTCTTTTCCTCCGGTCCACCAACTGAGAAAGGTTGGAGACCTCTGCTTTAAACAATCCACCGATTACTTAACGGTCCCAATTTCCAAAGTCCAAATCAAATCACAACGGCTTACCAATAAATGCGTCTTCTACCTTCTTTCGCTTCTAATAAGACGAGCCTGGATGTTTTAACATGCAAAGTTGTAACGCTGCAGAATACACGGCCGTATATTAGCGAGTCTCCTATAGCAGTTTGGGAATTTTGCCAACGACTTAGCAAAATGCCAGTAAACATAAGAATAACACCGAGCTTTACTATCATTGTCGAGGAGGGTAATTTATTTGAAAAGAGTTGTCTTTAATATTTACTGTAAAGAGGTTGATATTTTTTTTTTTAAAAGATGAAAGTATTGTTTTTGGACTGGAGGAAAGCCACAAAGAGGACTCAATTTTTTTTCCTTCCCTCTTCTTCTTCCAGCATTAACTCCGCTCAGGGGATAAAGTGGCACTGTGGGTTAGCCAGAAATGTCAAAGTTACAGGAGGACCCTTCCCGGCTCCTTGTGACCTTCCTTTTCTCGTGTGCATCTCTCTCCCCTCTTTGTAGGACAATGGATGGCTCATTATAATGCTGCATCTCCCCCTCTTATTTAATTTTCCATTATGACGGTCGCCGTGCCTTGAGGCTGCTTTACGTTTTTGAAATATTGGTGTCTTAGCCGACGGCAGGATTAACGGCTGAAACTTTTCTTTGCAAAATCAATTTCCCGTAAATGCTCAGGTTTCAATTTTTTTTTAAAGTTTTGTGGGAGCCAAAAAACTCACCAAGAAAAAGAGGTGACAAATAGAGTTTGAACTTCCTTCCTTCCTTCCTTCCTTCCTTCCTTCCTTCCTTCCTTCCTTCCTTCCTTCCTTCCTTCCTTCCTTCCTTCTTTCCCTTGCTCTTCCTTCCTTCCTTCCTTCCTTACTTCCTTCCCTTGCTTCTCCTGTTCCTTCCTTCCTTCCCTTGCTTTTCTTCCTTCCTTCCTTCCTTCCTTCCTTCCTTCCTTCCTTCCCTTGCTCTTCCTTCCTTTTTCCTTCATTCCTTCCTTCTTTCCTTCCTTCTCTTCCTTCTCTTGTCTTCCTTCCTTCCCTTGCTTTCCTTCCTTCCTTTCTTTCTTCCCTTGCCTTTCTTTCTTTCTTTCTTTCTTTCTTTCTTTCTTTCTTTCTTTCTTTCTTTCTTTCTTTCTTTCTTTCTTTCTTCTTTCTTATCCCCCTCCCTCCCTCCCTCCCTCCCTCCCTCCCTCCTTCCTTCCTTCCTTCCTTCCTTCCTTCCTTCCTTCCTTCCTTCCTTCCTTCCTTCTCCATTTCCTGAAAAGATGTGTTTGGCATCTCGGTCCTTTTTTCCAGAGACTGAGCAAAAAAACAAAACAAAAAACAAAACCCGGCTTAGGGTTAGCACTTTGCCATCTGCCATCTTGAAAATTAAAGGGGAAAAAAAAAAAAGGTCAGCGGGATAAACCATTTTGCTGAACAAAGTGGTTAACAACTCATGAATAAAACTTTGCTAGGGAGGGGAGGAAAAAAAAACTTAGACGAGCTAACGTTTTTTTTTCTTTTTCTTTTAAGTGTTCTTTCTCCTTTCCAGTTCATTTCCATCGTTGTGAAGGGGGGTGGTGGTGGAAAGGAGCCCGCACATGAAGAGGTTTGTGTCCGTGAAGTGAGGAGTTTGCAATCTGTGCTGGAGGAGGTGCCCACCCCATCTTCTAATAGCTTTTCAATGATAATTGGCACATAACGTTTGTTCTCTTTGCTCTGGGTGTTGCTACAGCAGCACTTTGGATTCCTAACGTCAAGAGTCCCTTTTGTTCCTGGCTGGCTCCAGCAAGTTCCCACTTCTCTCCCTTTCTTTTCTTTCTCAAGGACTTTGGAAAACAGAAGGGGAAGCAGAAAAACAAGGTTGCCCCCCCCCCCCCCTGTATAGGATGAGATCAAATCTGCAGCCAGGGTTCATGGTGAGAAAAAGCGAAAGGCCTGGAGAATAAAACATATGAAGAATGTATGGCCAGTCTAGAGAAAAGAAGAACTATGGTGGGGGGACATGATAGCAGCATTCCAGTATTTGAGGGGCTGCCACAAAGAGGAGGGGGGTCAACCCATTCTCCAAAGCACCAGAAGGCAAGACAAGAAACAATGGATGGAAACTAATCAAGGAGAGAAGCAACCGGGAGTTTAGGAGAAACTTCCTAACAGTGAGAACAGTTAAGTAATGGAACAACTTGCCACCAGAAGTTCTGGATGCTCCATCACTGGAGGTTTTTAAGAAGAGACTGGACAGCCACCTGTCTGAAATGGTACAGGGTCTCAGAGATGGGTGGACTTTAACTCCCAGAATTCCTGAGCCAGCATGGGGAAAACTATGGCCCCCCTCATGACTTATGGACTTCAACTCCCAGAATTCCTGAGCCAGCCTGGCTAGCTTGGAAACCTCTCCCTTTCTCCTCAGCATAGCTGGCTCAGGAATTCTGGGAGTTGAAGTCCAAATCTTTATAGCCTTGGGCAGGAGTAGGCAACCTTGATTCTTTTATGACTGGTGGACTTTAACTCCCAGAATTCCTGAGCCAGCATAGCTCAGCTTGAAAACCTCTCCCTTTCCCCTCAGCGTGGCTGGCTCAGGAATTCTGGGAGTTGAAGTCCACCAGTCACAAAAGAGCCAAGGTTGCCTACCCCTGGTTTAGGGTTTCCTACCAGAGCAGGGGGTTGGACTAGAAGACCTCCAAGGTCCCTTCCAACTCTCTTCTTCTGTTATAACAATTGTCTCGCTTAGGAATAAGAGATTTTGAGTTCGTTTGGGATCGTCAGTCAAGGATTCTTGTATAAGGCAACTTGTACTGATTTGCACTTTTCCTAAATTCTCTATGCATTTTTTTAAAATTAGTATTATCCTAGGATGGTGGTGTTATATAGATGCAGAAGGCCACAGAACCAACTTAATAACACAATTCTCTGCTTCCCCCTGCAGAGCTCTTATAGAGTGATGGGTAGTCATAAAAACAGCTCTGCTGGATCAGTCAAATACCCACCTTAGACCAGCATTTTATTTTTCACACATTCTTCTGCTAATATTGTTCCTTTGCAACTCTTATCTGCTATTCAGGAGGAAGATTCTCCCTAGTCTGGAGAAAACATTATATCTTGAGACTAATAGTCCTTGATAGACCTTGATAGTCCAGAAGTACTATTATGGATGCTGAGAACACCCCCCCCCCCGTTCTCATAAGCCAACTATTATTTTCTCCATCTCTTTCTTTAGACCGTGACCTACTTTAAGAAATGCTGAATTACTGAACTCTTGTGTGAATTTGTTTCGAACAACCTTCTAAAACATATAAAAAAAAAAACAGATGCTGGAATTGAGGATGCCTAGTTTAAGGAAGAGAAGGACGAGGGGGGACATGATAGCAGTGTTCCAATATCGCAGGGACTGTCCCAAAGAAGAGGGAGTCAAGCTATTCTCCAAAGTGCCTGAAGGCAGGACAAGAAGCAACGGATGGAAACTCATCAAGAAGAGAAGCAACCTGGAACTAAGGAGAAACTTCCTGACAGTCAAAACAATTAACCAGTGAAACAACCTGCCTCCAGAAGCGGTGAATGCTCCAACACTGGAAGTTTTTAAGAAGAGACTGGACAGCCATTTGTCTGAAATGGTATATGGTTTCCTGCCTGAGCAGGGGGTTGGACTAGATGACCTCCAAGGTCTCTCCTCTCCTCTCCTCTCCTATTCTATTTCCATTTGCCATTCTCTTCTCTTCTCTTCTCTTCTCTTCTCTTCTCTTCTCTTCTCTTCTCTTCTCTTCTATTCTATTCTATTTTCTCACCTGAATATGCTCTTTGATCTATTCTATGGATCATATTTATGTGGTACCTTCCTATTGGTTGATTTGTATGATGATGATGACGGGTGGTTGGCTGTTGTTTTCTTGTGCTGCCAAGCCATTGGCTCCTAAGTATTTGATAGGCTGGTAATAATTTAGCATTCCTATTGACTGACAAGGGGCCCATTTCCCAGGCTTCAATCATCTCCCTGGCTGTTTTTGTACCTGCTTGGCCAACAATCTCAGTAGCTGTGAAATTGAATGTATGTCCTTGTTCATTGCAATGTGAGGCTACCAATGAGTTTGGGTTATTCATTCGTGAATTGTTAACATGATCAATCTTATCAGTCTTTCAAGCCATAGTTTAAGAGGATCTTCCAAACCACACCTATTACATATTGAGCATAAAAAGATGATTGACAGCAAGGAGTCAGAGTGTTCTGTATCTCTTTGCTGACCTCTAATGGTCATCCAGAGTTTTGGGATAGGGTTATGGAAGCTCCAACTTAAACTGAATCCATCTGAAACAGCTTGATTTATATGTACATAAATCTCTTTAGTTTTCTTATCAACTTCACATAGACAAAGATATCTACCCTGCACCCCTTGTAGAAGCTATATTGGCTTTATGAATTGTTTATAGGATTCATGCTATGAATTTTGCATAAAATAGCTGCTGAGGAAATGTGGCTAGATTTGTGTTTGTTTTTTTTTTCATGGATATATGGGAAACGGTTGATGTTTAATTGATTATAACAATATCAGTAAATTGGTGCATTTGCAGGCTAACAATACACATTCCTCAAAACTCATTTAAAAAAGTCAAGGCTGTAAAAATCATGGCCTAAATATAACTGATTTACAGCAAGGGGCTGATCTGAAAAGAGAATAACGCTGCTATTATTTGACCCTTCTGAATGACATTGGACGAGATTATATTGTACACTTTTGGATGAACAAACATCTTAGCTTGTGGATTATTTCTCGATTCAGTTGATGATATTTAGTTAGTACATCAGTTAGTATAATAGTAGTAGTAGTAGTAGTAGTAGTAGTAGTAGTAATAGTAGTAGTAGTAAAGTTGGAAAGTATCTTGGAGGTCATCTAGTCCAACCCCCTGCTCAGGCAGGAAACCCTACACCATTTCGGACAAATGGCTGTCCAGTCTCTTCTTAAAAACTTCCAGTGTTGGAGCATTTACTGCTTCTGGAGGCAGGCTGTTCCACTGGTTAATTGTTCTCACTGTCAATTGTTCTCACTGTATGTTGTCTGAGATTGCAGACACATAAAAAAAGCATGCGAATCCATATTATGAATGCCCTAAATTCATCCAGTCAGGACTACATTATATGCTGGACTGTTTTGGTGGATTTTTTTCAAGATCTCATTGATCCAGGATGGGCCCTGTTCTACAAACCATGATCTACTTGTGCTGCTTCTGGTGCAAATGATGGTTTTAACCAGTGCTTTTTTTCTAAAAAAAATAAAAAAAAAAAGGTGCTGGAACTCACATACCTCATACAACCCGCCTTGCCTACCCTACAAGGTTCCATCCAAAAAGGGTGCCGGAACTCCGTTCTGGGCGTTCTATGAGAAAAAAAAGCCCTGGTTTTAACATCAAAGGGCTCTAAACTTCAAGCCCATATTATTTCAAAATCATAACTGGAGAATCTCCTTCCTTATTTACCATTATGGTATAGCGCTGCTCTTTATAGATTTCTGTTTAAGAAGACGTATGGCTCCCTAAATCTGCTATTGCGTATAGATTTTAAAAGCCTATTTTTCTTCCAAATGTGTTTATTACTCACGCTGTTTTTATTATACATGGAGCTTTGATTTTGCCTTGTTATCGTTTTAAAATTTATTTTCCAGTGATTTGTGAGTGCGAGGAAGACGTTACAAGGAGACCCGTTCTCGCGCGGTAAGCAGCCTTCGGAAGGGACCGTAGTCTTGAAAAGTGGCTGAAGAGCGTGCAAGAAATGGATCCGTTTCTAAAAACGGTGCTTTTGTTTCTTGTCCCACCACGGAATGGAGGGCCCAGACGGGGCCTCTGATGCTCCATCGGACAGCCAAAGAAACCCAAGGGCCCAAATTGCGGTTTAAACTGGTGAGAAGAAGTCCAGCAAGGCAGTTTTAGAACAGGAGTTGGTACCAAGTGGTTTAACATGCTCAGTAAGACGTTGAGTGGAACTTTTCCCTAACTTTCTCCAGAGGTCCGAGGCTTTTCTTGATGCAAGGAAGGTGCGCAGGAGTGAAGGGGTTCAAGCATTTGGTTACTGGGTTTTTCCTAAACCAGGTGGAGGAAAACTGATCACTGTTGGATTGTTCGTTGTTGACTTTTACTAAGCTTCAGACTGGGGTATGCTAATCCTGAGTTATAGGATCTGTCTTTGATGGTGATTAATCTGTGATGGTCCATTCATGAGGGTAGTGAGCTACAATCAGGAATGATATATCCCCCCCTCCTCCTCCCCTCCTTCTCCTTCCTTCCCTCCTTCTTTCCTCCTCCTCCTCCTCCTCCCCCTCCTCCTCCTCTCCTCTCCTCCCCTCCTCCTTCTTTTCCTTCTCCTCCTCCCCTCCTCCTCCTCCTTCCTCTCCTCCTCCTCTTCTTTCCCTCCTCCTTCTCTTTCCATTCTCTACCTCCTCCTCCTCTTTCTACTTCTCCTTCCATTCTCCTCCTCCTCCTCCTCCTTCCTTCCCTTCCATCCTCCTCCTCCTTCTCCTTCCTCCTCCTCCTTCTCCTCCTCTTTCTCCTCCTTCCATTCCTCCTCCTCTCCTCCTCCTTCTTTTCCTTCTCCTCCTCCCCTCCTCCTCCTTCTTCCTCTCCTCCTCCTCTTCTTTCCCTCCTCCTTCTCCTTCTCCTTCCATTCTCCTCCTCCTCCGCCTTCTCATTCTCCTTCTTCTTCCATTCCTCCTCCTCCTCCCCTCCTTCTCTCCTCCTTCTCCTTCCATTCCTCCTCCTCCTTCTTCCTCCTCCTCCTCTTCTCCTTCCTTCCTCCCTTTCTCCTTCCATTCCTCCTTCTTCTTCTTCTCCTCCTCCTCCTTCTCCTTCTCCTCCTTCTCCTCCATTCTTCCTCCTCCTCCTCCTCCTTCCATTCCTCCTCCTCCTTCTCTTCCTCCTGCTTCTTCTCTTCCTCCTTCTCCTTCCATTCCTCCTCCTCCTCCTTCTTCTTCTTCTCCTCCTCCTCCTTCTCTTCCTTCTCCTTCCATTCTTCCTCCTCCTCCTTCTCCTTCTCCTTCCATTCCTCCTCCTCCTCCTTCTCTTCCTCCTCCTTCTTCTCTTCCTCCTTCTCCTTCCATTCCTCCTCCTTCTTCTTCTCCTCCTCCTCCTTTTCCTTCTCCTCCTCCTCCTCCTCCTTCTCCTTCCATTCCTCCTCCTCCTCCTCCTCCCCCTCCTCCTGTCCTACATGTTTGTGTCAAAACACTTGAGGTAAGCAATTTTTCCCCTCTCTCATTGTATTACTTATTTATTAAAACTGGTGGAGCATAACTAAGACGATGAAAAAATAAAACGACGCTGAAGAAACATGGACTACAGTGGGAAAAATGGCTGGAAGCAATTTGTAAAATATTTTTAAAAAATATAAAATAAACAGTCAGATGTCAGGATGTATTTGTTTGCTTCACTACATTTGCCGTGTTTTTTTTTTAAACAAATGGGTTGATTAGAGGCTCGAGTTATTTGGTTTTATTAATTAAGTATAAATTTTACATTGATGTGCTGCCTTCCTCTTTGTTGATCCATCCCTTGCTAAACTCCTCAGTACTCACGTTGTTCGGTGCCCCTTTAAGAAGGGTTCACAATAAACTAGCTGTGAAGCTCAGCAAATAAATGTGCCATTATTGAATAACAAGGTTTGTTAGCTGAACGCCATTTCCTGATTAAAATCTACACATATTTGTTGCTTATATGCTGGCTGGACTGATGCAGAATAATTTGTTAGATAGAGAGCTTACATTATCGTACATTGAAGGCAGCCTTTGATAATTTGGTGTGATTATATTCCCCCAAATTGTGCCAGTTTTGTTAATTTGGCACACGAAAAACAAGGTTATCTGCTGAAATTGGAAATATGCAGCAACTGTGAGAGGGATCTTGGAGTCTTAGTGGGCAATCAATTAAATATGAGGTAACTGTGTGCGGCGGCAGTCAAAAAAGTCAATGCGATCCTAAGTTGCATTAACAGAGGGATTCGATTGCGTGAGGTACTAATACACCACTCTGTAAGGAAGGCCACACCTAGGATACGGCACCCAGGTTTGGTCACCACGCCATAAAAAAGATATTGAGGCTCTAGAAAAAGTCCAGAGAAGAGCAACAAAGATGATTAGGGGACTAATATGTGAAGAACGGTTGCAGGAACAGGGCATGGCTAGTCCAGTGAAGAGAAGGACCAAGGGAGACATGATAGCAGTGTTCCAATATTTGAGGGGGTCTCATAGAGAGGAGGGGGTCAACTTATTTTCCAAACCATCTGAAGGTCAGACAAGGAATAGCGGATGGAAACTGATCAAGGAGAGATTCAACCTAGAAATAAAGCGAAATGTTATCACAGTGAGAACAATCCACCAACGGAACAGTCTACCTTCAGAAGTTGTGGGAGCTTCATCACTGGAAGCTTTCAATAAGAGACTGGATTGCCGTCTGTCAGAAATGGTGTAGGGTCGGTCTCCTGCTTGGGCAGGGGGTTGGACTAGATGATCTACAAGGTCCCTTCCAACTATTCTATTCTATTCTATTCTATTCTATTCTATTCTATTCTATTCTATTCTATTCTATTCTATTCTACTCTACTCTACTCTACTCTACTCTACTCTATTCTATTTCTATTCTATTCTATTCTATTCTATTCTATTCTATTCTATTCTATTCTATTCTATTCTATTCTATTCTATTCTACTCTATTCTATTTCCATTCGTCATTCTATTCCATTCCATTCCATTCCATTCCATTCTATTCTATTCTATTCTACTCTACTCTACTCTACTCTATTTCCATTCTTCATTCTATTCTATTCTATTCTATTCTATTCTATTCTATTCTATTCTATTCTACTCTACTCTTTGTTGTTGTTGTTAATTGCGAAGTCGTGTCCGACCCATTGCGACCCCATGGACAACGTTCCTCCTCTACTCTAGATGGCAGCAAATGGATAACACTTTCTGTATCTGTTTCCTGCTATTGAATGGGGCTATGTTAGAGAGAGGCGTTTTCACTTAATCCCCATCCTTAAATAGAACAGAGACATGGCTTTCAACCCAGCTATTTATTGATTCATAAACCATGTTCCTTCATGTTGTTTCAAAAACTAGCTCACCCTCTTGGGCCTTTCCTCAACAAGCAACACCCTTTGCCCTTTGAAAGTTTGGAAATTAGTTCACCGATGGATCATTCTACACCAGTTCCTCCTATGCTTTTTCGCTCACTGTCTTCAGGGCTTCGAAGAAACAATTCTCTCTCAAGAGTTGCTTCCTAGAACTCTTGTAGATAGCAACTTTCTGAAGTCCAGGTCTTCTCTGCTGTTTTTACTTATTGCCATTTGACCTGATTCAGGGCACCTCTAAAACAATTATCCCTTCTGCTAGCCACCATTACTGGATCGAGTCAAGATCTTCCCCAGTTGTATCGTGAAGGAATTGCTCTATAGCTCCAGGTCAATTGTAGTGTTGGAGAAGACTCTTGAAAGTCCCTTGGACTCCAAGAAGATAAAAGAGCCAATTCTAAAGGAAAGCAGAACCCTGATTGTGGTCGTAACTGTTGACATTTAGCTATGTGCTTTAGGATAAACACTCTTCGAATGGTGCAGGAGCATAAATGGATTTCCAGAAAACATTGCAGACTGCAGGAACCATTTGCACTTCAATTTGAAATGCAGACAACACAGACTCATCCTCAACAGCCTTGCGCTGGTCTTCAACAAGGAAGGGACCCAGGGCAGAAAACATCCTGCAACCAAGAAGGCTCCACACTTATTTGCACACAGGTGACCCTGATGATACAGATAAACATCCAAGTGGCCTCAACGACTCTCTAAAAGAAAGCAAATGACCAGCTGTCTGCAAGGAGTATAAATCCTGCCATTCTCCCCACCATCCAGTCAGAGCTGAAGAAGCTTCTTGGATGAGAAGCAAAATGTCTTCAAAGCAAAACAAGAAAGGTCCAGTTGCCTCCTGAAAAAGCACCTTTGGGACAACTGTGACCTGGATGACTGAGAATTAGACAACCCTGACCATTCATTGGAAGGACAGGTCCTGAAGCTGAAGTCCAAATATTTTGGCCACCAAATGAGGAGAGAGGACTCAATGGAGAAGATCCTGATGTTGGGAAAGATGGAAGGCCAAAGGAGACGGGGATGGCAGAGGAGGAGATGGTTAGATGGTGTCATCAACACAATGAAGTGAATTTGGGCAAACTCTGGGAGACAGCAGAGGACAGAGAGAGCTTGGCATGCTGTGGTCCATGGTGTCATGAAGAGTGAGACATGACTTAGTGACTGAACAACGAGTTGCCTTGGATGCCACTGTCTTCTCTCTGGAAGAAGAGGCTCAGAGATAGGGATTTTGCCTTAGCTACTCTTAGTAGAAAGGGCAGATGTCATTGGTTGCAAGGAACATTCCTCCCAGGTTTACCTCTTCAATGACCAAACAGTTCTTGTTGGCAACAAAGAGTCTGGATTTTTGCTATTATGGTCTGCAGACCTCCTGCTCAGCGGTGAGGATTTTCCTTAGCTACTCTTAGTAGAAAGGGCAGATGTCATTGGTTGCAAGGAACATTCCTGCCAGGTCTATCTCTTCAATGACCAAACAGTTCTTGTTGGCAACAAAGAGTCTGGATTTTTGCTATTATGGTATGTAGACCTCCTGCTCAGAGGTGAGGATTCTCCTTAACTACTCTTAGTAGAAAGGGCAGATGTCATTGGTTGCAAGGAACATTCCTCCCAGGTTTACCTCTTCAATGAATCGGGACTTTTGCTATTACGGTATGTAGACATCCTGCAGATTTTTAGCAGCCTAGTGTTGATAGCCCTAATTTTCCCCAAACATTGGCCACTTCATCTGTCCTGGTCATTCCGAACAAAACCTGAGCGTCACAACAGTATTCATAGCCCTACTTAAGTGTTTTTGCAGACTCTATGCAAGGCTTCCTTTGAAAGAAGCTGGAAATTCTAACTCATGTAAAAAGCCGCCACTAGAACGGTAGGAGGAATGTTATTTTTTTTAAAGTATGTTTTATTAATTTTTTAACATAATCACCTTAATATTTGGTAAACAGTGTGTTGTCTGGGTTTACATTTAAGAAACATTCACTAACTGTTGATTTCTGTAATCTATAGTCTACATAGTAACTTTACTTGATTTCCTCTTTTTCCCATAATGTTCTCTTTTTCCAATCTTAAGTTAATACAATTAATAATAATAATAATAATAATAATAATAATAATAATAATGTCAAAATTGAGAAGACAGCAACAGATAGTAAGTGCCGCCTATGCAAAGAAGCTGAAGAAACAGTGGACCACCTGGTAAGCTGTTGCAAGAAGGTTGCACAGCTTGACTACAAGCAGCGGCATGACAAAGTAGCAACAATGGTGCACTGGAAGATCTGCAAAAAATATCATTTGCCTGTAAGCAAAAACTGGTGGGATCATAAAATAGAGAAAGTCATAGAAAATGATAAAATTAAACTGCTCTGGGACTTCAGAATTCAAACAGACAAGCACCTGCAACATAACACCCCAGACTTAACAATTGTCGATAAGAAAGACAAAAAAGTCTGGATAGTGGACGTGGCAGTGCCTGGAGACAGCAGAATAGAAGAGAAAGAACTGGAGAAGATAACAAAATACAAAGACCTACAAATAGAAATAGAAAGACTGTGGCAAAAGCAAGCAAGGGTAGTACCAATAGTCATAGGCTCCTTGGGTGCAATCCCAAAACAACTGGAGCACCACTTGAACACCATTGGCATTGACAAATTCGCTATTAGTCAATTGCAAAAGGCGGCCTTATTAGGAACTGCTTCCATCCTGCGACGATATCTGTAATACCATCAAACATCCACATCTGCCTATCCCAGGTCCTGGGTAAGGACTCGATAGGTAGATAAAATGCCAAATCCAGTCTGAACATCTGGCTGACTGTGTGATGATCGATAATAATAATAATAATAATAATAATAATAATAATAATAATGATCGATAATAATAATAATAATAATAATAATAATAATAATAATAATAATAATAATAATGTTGGAAGGGATCTTGGAGGTCATCTAGTCCAACCCCTGCTCAGGCAGGAAACCCTAAACCATTTCGGACAAATGGCTGTCCAGTCTCTTCTTAAAAACTTCCAGTGTTGGAACATTCACCGCTTCTGGAGGCAGGTTGTTCCACTGGTTAATTGTTCTAACTGTCAGGAAGTTTCTCCTTAGTTCTAGGTTGCTTCTCTCCTTGATTAGTTTCCATCCATTGTTGCTTCTTGTCCTGTCTTCAGGCACCTTGGAAAATAGCTTGACTCCCTCTTCTTTGTGGCAGCCCCTTGTTGTTTGAATGAATGATGATTGAGTATAAAAGTTTTCTCATATTTCTACAGATAAGAATCGCGTCAATATAATATTCCTTTTCGAACTAGTCATTCTGGTTGTCTCATTCCTTTTCGAACTAGTCATTCTGGTTGTTTTCCCCACAATGTTCAAAAAAATTGTTATTTTAATTGACCTGCCCGGCTTGGCCCTTCATTTACGGATTTGGCTCAAGGATGTGGCCTTAATCTTTAATGCTCTGAAAAACCTCAGACCCGTGCATTCCAGTTTCCATATGTTTCTGTTCGTATCTTTCATTTATCGTACGCTTCATTTCTTCTGAAGCTAACTACAGGACAGTTCTTCTGAAGATCCTGTCAACAGAGATTCATCAGGATATGGAGTTCCCTGTCAGTTCCGAGGATCTGATTCGGTGAAGCTTTGTTAACTTTAGCTGGGAATTCAGAACAGGCTGGACCTCCACCATTTTGACTGATAATCAGAGGTGCACCCAACGCTTTAGCATCGAGATGCTTCAACCTTGAAAGATTTCAAGCGTTTGAAGCTTGACCTAAAATAGAGGTTTTTCCAGAGCGTTTGGTCAAGTTTTCGGTTCCAAGGAAAAGAGGCAAAATAAAATCCGCCTTCTGTTTGATGCACACCTCTCTCCGTTAGAGGAACGTTGGCTGCTTGAATTAGTTCAGGGGGATTATAAAGTGCTTCTTCCAATCGGTGTTTAAAAATCCTGTTAGATTGGGTGAGCATGAGTCATTCACACACTTCAGGGCTGGAAAGAGATTGAAATTTGATGCTTCCAAGATGGGTGAGTTTTTAATTACTCGATGTAGCAAAACTACACCCCTCTTAAAATGTAAAACAACTCCTCAAGTACCTCTATTAATCAATAAAAGATCGTAAGATTAAAAGTTGAAACCTACCAGGAAAATAAAAGCATACCATATCTCAAACTTGGGACGATATCAGAACAAGCGGGAAAACACTAGTTTAATGTTAGTGCAGCTAAGAATATAGCTGGGGAGAAAATCAAGCCTTCATTGTAGGGAATGACAGAACAAAGATATTGCCAAGATATAGTTGTGCCACGATTAAATCCAAGTGAAGAAAGACTTTTGGTCAAAATCTTTATTTATTTTTTCCATTCCACATTCTTAGATTACTTGCACATTTTATCCACAATGCTATAATCCCTGGTGTTGCCAGGATGATGGAGATATTGTCCATTTTGAAATTTCTAATGTGATATTAAAACTTTTTACCTCTTCAGCAGAAGTATATCTTCCCCTATACCTGTGGTGGCGAACCTATGGCACGGGTGCCACAGGTGGCACGCAGAGCTCTGTCTGTGGGCACACGCACCGTCGCCCTAGTCCTAGGCCTTCAGCTGGGTTTTATAAAACCTTTTCACTTTAGGTTTCTGCTGTTGTGTGCAAAAAAAAAAAAAGAGGTCAATCAATCAATTTCAACTTCTCCCGGAGAAAAAAAAGATCTCGCAAAGTTGGAATTGATTGATTGAACTTTTTAGTCCCACCCAGTCTGCTGTTACCACCGCAGCCATGCCCACCCAATTGGCCACACCCATCCAGTTGGCCACACCCAGCCAATGGGCCACACCCACCCAGCACCCAACAATACATAAGTGGGTTTTGGATTGCAGTTTGAGTACTCGGTCTCTAAAAGGTTCGCCATCACTGCCCTATACCATTTACCACCAGTTTTATTGATTACTAAAAGATAATCTTTACTCAGTTCACCGTTTCAACACTAAGACTGTTGTTTTTTTTGTCATTTTGTATAAATTTATTCCTTTTGGCTCAAGGTTCAAGTCATTACCTGTTTCCTAATGCTTTGGCTTGAATAATATTCCTGTTTTAAAATAAATAAAGCAGCTTCTTCAGTTCTGAATGAAGGGTGGAGGATGGAGGGATTTAAATTTCTTGTAGTCCTCTGTTCACTAGCATGTTTTTTGAAAGTCGTTGAGGCCACTTGTTGTAAATAGGAGATAGAATAGAATAGAGCTGGAAGGGACCTTGGAGGTCTTCTAGTCCAGCCCCCTGCTCAGGCAGAAGAACCTATATACCATTTCAGACAAATGGTTGTCCCGGCTCTTCTTAAACATTCCCAGTGATGGGGCACCCACAACTTCTGAAGACAACTCATTCCACTGATTAATTGTTCTCACTGTCATGAAATTCCTTCTTAGTTATAGGTTGGTTCTCTCCTTGATTATTTCTCATCTGTTGCTTCTTGTTCTGTCTTCAGGTGTGTTGGAGAATAACTTGACCCTCTCTTCTTTGTGGCAACCCCTGAGATATTGGAAGACTGCTATCATGTCCCCCCTCATCCTTCTCTTCATTAAACTAGACATACCCAATTCCAGCAACCGTTCCTTATATGTTTTAGCCTCCAGCCCCCTGATCATCTTTGTTGCTCTTGTCTGCACTCTTTCTAGAGTCTCCACATCTTTTTTACATTGTGGTGACCAAAACTGGATGCCGTATTCCAAGTGTGTCCTTACCAAGGCATTATAAAGTGATATTAACCCTTCACGTGATCCACTGTAGATTCTATCCCTCTGTTAATGCAGATGGGCGGTATCATATCATTCTCTCTGTTGAGAGACGGGGGGAGGAACATGATACCACCCATCTCCTGTTTACAACACAGTCCTTTCAGGAGTTCCAAGAAGGTTCCACACCCTTTTGCACTATTCAGGTGGCCCTGAGGGCACGGATAAACCTCCAAGTGGCCTGAATGACTCTCAGAGAGAGTACTAATGACCAGATGACTGCAAAGAATATAAATTCTTCCCTCCTCCACCATTTGTTCAGAACTGAAGAAGCTTCTTGGATAAGAAGCGAAATTTCTCTTCTGGTTCTCTAGCTTCAGATCTTCTGCACTTGGTTTCCAGGAATCTCTGCATAGGAATGTTGAAGGTTCATTCACTGCCTGGGATACTGGTTATTGCGGTTTTTTTCAACCTCTGTTCCCGGGACCAAATCAAAAGTATTTATAAGCAGCTAAAATTCCACTGTGTCTGAAAAAACATCCCTTCATGGTCATCTTACTTCCCACACAGTCTGCCCAATAAACAAGAACATTGACTATTGCATCCAACTTCATTTTTTTTTGGTGGCTCAGTGATCTGAGCTTTAGGGGCTAAAAAATATTGAAAATTATGGGGGTGGGGGGAAGGAAAGAGAGTTGCAACAACAACAACAAAAAAATGGGAACCGCATCTAGTTCATGCATTTTTAATTGCTTGAGGTTGTAAAGCCATTCTTTGGAAAATATTGTACAAGATTCTTCTTAGATTTGCAGGACTGTAGAGCACTCCGTTACAAGCCACTGTTTATTAATAACTTATTTTCATATTGACTTTTTAATTGCTTTTCTAAAGGGAAAAGCGTGTTTTGTTTCCAAACACTAACGTTCCCTTTTCTTTTGAGAAAATGGTGTGTTTTTTTTGTCTGTGTGTATACTCAAATTTAGGACTGGAGGAAAGAGTAAACTAGGCTTTTGAAACTGTCCCTGTTTTTGTAGCAAATAAACACATAAACTTGTAGTAACCTAAAACATTAAATTTACCGTGCCCTAAGGTTGGCTGGAAATGCTGGTTTGAACAACTTGCAATTTCAACAACTGAAAATTTAAAAATAACTCTTTCTTAGTTTTGTAAGGGCACATATACAAGGATCTATAGGCATCCTTGAATTCATATTTGCTATATATATTAGCAGAGGTCAGTACTTCGAATGTGGTTCTTTTACAACAATATTATTATTATTATTATTATTGTTGTTGTTGTTGTTGTTGTTGTTAGAAAAGCAATAGTTTTTTGCAATTATTCCAGCAGTTCCAAGATAAGAGAGCATTGTTGGCACCTGTACATAATTGTTAAGCTAAATGGACCAAGGATTTTTTTTCCCCGGTACACATTATCCTATCTATTTTCATTTTGTTTCTTCACTTTTTAAATTCATTTCACAGGTGCTGGTTTTGTTAGTGTAATTTTCTCTCACAACAGCTCTTTTTCGTACATTTCAGTAGCCTACAAAAGACTGTGCAGCCGTGGATTTTGCAACTAGCATCTGGGCTGTTTAAAATCGGCTAACTGCAGAATACCCAAACTGCTTATAATAAAATCCATGATACAATTATTTTATATTTTTATGGCCCTGATGAATTATCCTGGATGCTTAGCTTTATACGGTTGGATTTGGAGTGTTAGTATTTCATATTGCATTGTTTGTCGTTTTAACTTAATTTTAACTCTTTGCCAAGAATGTCTGCTATTTGGTAGCATATTCTTAATGACAGTGTTTTGCAATTGTTAGTGGAGTTGTTTCAGGTCTATTTGAATCTAGATTATTTATTAACTGTCGACATCTGATTTAATTGCGTATCATCCTGCTATGAACCTGTCAGCAAAAAGGACCAACAAAATGTACAATTAACCTTAAAGATGGAAGATGTAGAGAATCCGGCATGGTTAATACTGGGATGGGAGGTTACTATGGCTGTAGGACAGACAAGGAGTATGGAAAATAACCCTAGATGATTCTTTTTTTCCAGGTTATAAAAGCCACTTTATAATGCCTTGGTAAGACCACACTTGGAATATTGCATCCAATTTTGGACACCAGGATATCAAAAAGATGTTGAGACTCTAGAAAGAGTGCAGAGAAGAGCAACACAGATGATTAGGGGACTGGAGGATAAAAAGTATAAAGAATGGTTACAGGAACTGGGTATGTCTAGTCTAAGAAAAAGAAGGACTAGGGGTGACATGATAGCAGTCTCACAATATTTGAAGGGCTGCCACAAAAAAGAGGGGGTCAACCTATTTTCCAAAGCACCTGAAGGCAGAACAAGAAGCAACAAATGGAAACTGACCAAAGAGAGAAGCAAACTAGAACTAAGGAGAAACTTCCTGACAGTGAGAACAATTAACCAGTGGAACAAGTTGTCTCTAGAAGGTGTGAATGCTCCAACACTGGAATTTTTAAAATAAAAGATTGGGCAACCATTTGACTGTAATGGTATAGGCCTAAGTGGAATTTTCCTCCAATGGGATTTTCCCATGTATTTTACCAGGAAACATAGATAGGGCAGCCTAGAAAAGTCAGTGCCCTCCTAACCATACCCAAGCACTCTGAGTTTGATGGCGATGTCCATTTTGCCCTATGCGTTCATGGTGACCTAACCCTAACCCTAAGTGGAATTTTCCTCCAATGGGATTTTCCCATGTATTTTACCAGGAAACATAGATAGGGTAGCCTAGAAGAGTCAGTGCCCTCCTAACCATACCCAAGCACTCCTTGGCGATGTCCATTTTGCCCTATGAGTTCATGGTGATGTAACCCTAACCCTAACTGGAATTTTCCTCCAATGGGATTTTCCCATGTATTTTACCAGGAAAATTAGATAGGGCAGCCTAGAAAAGTCAGTGTCCTCCTAACCATACCCAAGCACTCTGAGTTTCTTGGCGATGTCCATTTTGCCCTATGAGTTCATGGTATGTAACCCTAACCCTAACTGGAATTTTCCTCCAGTGGGATATTCCCATGTATTTTACCAGGAAACCTAGATAGGGCAGCCTAGAAAAGTCAGTGCCCTCCTAACCATACCCAAGGACTCTGAATTATTGGCGATGTGCATTTTGCTCTACTCGTTCATGGTGACCTAACCCTAACCCTAAGTGGAATTTTCCTCCAATGGGATTTCCCCATGTATTTTAGCAGGAAACATAGATAGGGCAGCCTAGAAAGGTCAGTGCCCTCCTAACCATACCCAAGCACTCCGAGTTTGTTGCCGATGTTCATTTTGCTCTATGAGTTCATGGTGACCTAATCCTAACCCTAAGTGGAATTTTCCTCCAATGGGATTTTCCCATGTATTTTACCAGGAGTTTGGGCGACCATTTTGCCCTATGAGTTCATAACCGATGTAACCCTAACCCTAACTGGAATTTTCCCATCCAGTGGGATATTAACCCATGTATTATTACCAGGAAACCTAGATAGGGCAGCCTAACCAGTGCCCTCCTAACCATACCCAAGGAAATCCCATAACCTAGTGGAATTTTCCTCCAATGGGAATCCATAGATAGGGCAGCCTAGTCAGTGCCCTCCTAACCATACCCAAGCACTCCGAGATGTTTGCTCTATGAGTTCATGGTGACCTGTGGAATTTTCCTCCAATGGGATTTTCCCATGTATTTTACCAGGAAACATAGATAGGGCAGCCTAGAAAAGTCAGTGCCCTCCTAACCATACCCAAGCACTCTGAGTTTGATGGCCCATTTTGCCCTATGCGTTCACCTAACCCTAACCCTAAGTGGAATTTTCCTCCAATGGGATTTTCCCATGTATTTTACCAGGAAACATAGATAGGGCAGCCTAGAAGAGTCAGTGCCCTCCTAACCATACCCAAGCACTCCAAATTCGTTGGTGATGTCCATTTTGCCCTATGAGTTCATGGTGATGTAACCCTAACCCTAACTGGAATTTTCCTCCAATGGGATTTTCCCATGTATTTTACCAGGAAAATTAGATAGGGCAGCCTAGAAAAGTCAGTGTCCTCCTAACCATACCCAAGCACTCTGAATTTGTTGGCGATGTCCATTTTGCCCTATGAGTTCATTATGACCTAACCCTAACCCTAAGTGGAATTTTCCTCCAATGGGATTTTCCCATGTATTTTAGCAGGAAACATAGATAGGACAGCCTAGAAAAATAAGTGCCCTCCTAACAATACCCAAGCACTCCGAATTTGTTGGCGATGTCCATTTTGCCCTATGAGTTCATTATGACCTAACCCTAACCCTAAGTGGAATTTTCCTCCAATGGGATTTTCCCATGTATTTTAGCAGGAAACATAGATAGGGCAGCCTAGAAAAGTCAGTGCCCTCCTAACCATACCCAAGGACTTTGAATTTATTGGCGATGTGCATTTTGCTCTACTCGTTCATGGTGACCTAACCCTAACCCTAAGTGGAATTTTCCTCCAATGGGATTTCCCCATGTATTTTAGCAGGAAACATAGATAGAGCAGCCTAGAAAGGTCAGTGCCCTCCTAACCATACCCAAGCACTCCGAGTTTGTTGCCGATGTTCATTTTGCTCTATGAGTTCATGGTGACCTAACCCTAATCCTAAGTGGAATTTTCCTCCAATGGGATCTTCCCATGTATTTTAGCAGGAAACATAGATAGGGCAGCCTAGAAAGGTGAGTGCCCTCCTAACCATACCCAAGCACTATGAGTTTGTTGTCAGTGTCCATTTTGCTCTATGAGTTCATAGTGATGTAACCCTAGCCCTAAGTGGAACTTTTCTCCAATGGGATTTTCCCATGTATTTTACCAGGAAACATAGATAGGGCAGCCTAGAAAAGTCAGTGCCCTCCTAACCATACCCAAGGACTCTGAATTTATTGGTGATGTGCATTTTGCCCTATGAGTTCATGGTGACCTAACCCTAACCCTAAGTGGAATTTTCCTCCAATGGGATTTTCCCATGTATTTTAGCAGGAAACATAGATAGGGTAGCCTAGAAAGGTCAGTGCCCTCCTAACCATACCCAAGCACTCCGAGTTTGTTGCCGATGTTCATTTTGCTCTATGAGTTCATGGTGACCTAACCCTAACCCTAAGTGGAATTTTCCTCCAATGGGATTTTCCCATGTATTTTACCAGGAAACCTAGATAGGGCAGTCTAGAAAAGTCAGTGCCCTCCTAACCAGACCCAGGCACTCTGAATTTATTGGCGATGTCCATTTTGCTCTACGCGTTCATGGTGACCTAACCCTAACCCTACTATAGGGTCTCCTGCTTTAGTAGTGGGGTTGGACTAAAATACCTCTAAGGTCCCTTCCAACTAGATTATTCTGTTATTCTGACAATGGCAGATGGTACTGGAAAACCAGCTGTACATAATGCTCAAGAGAAGCATATGGATGTGGAGTCTCCATGGAATCACCAAGTGAGCTACCTTTAGAAGACGTGACCCATTAGCAGCAAGTCTTCAAGATCCAAGTCGTTGGCAATGTTTCCCATGGTGAAAAATGCAGTATGGTTTCAGATCAATTGAATGAACTCATTGATTTTTCATTTTGAGTTGAATTGAAACAGTAGCAATGGGACAATGGGAATCCAAGAACACTCAAATAGCCCTTTTGCTATTTCTACCTCAGCCTTCACACCAAGTGGGGAAGAGACCAGTTGAACCCAGCTTTCCATCGCAACTGGACTGAAAAACCATGATCAGTGTTTCATCACAAGCCATAATTCATCTCCAAATGTGAATTTTGAATGTGAATGTAAATATGAACTGTCTGCCAAACCAAACTACTTTACTTTACTTTACAAATTCTAGACTAGCACTGATGATGTTACCTAGCTGGGTAATGCAACATCTGCAAGAAAACAACCAAGTTCAGAGAGCACCAGGGACCCCACAGTCTCCTGCTCCTCCTCCCCCTCCTCCTCCCCCTCCTACTTCCCCCCCTCCTCCACCACCACTTCCTCCTCCTCTTTGCATCATCCCTTCTAGTATGGATGATGTTACCTAGCTGCTCTGCTCTGCTCTGCTCCGCTCCATTCCATTCCATTCCATTCTATTCCATTCCATATATTCTACTCTACTCTACTCTACTCTACTCTACTCTACTCTACTCTACTCCACTCCACTCCACTCCACTCCATTCCATTCCATTCCATTCCATTCCATATTTTCTATTCTATTCTATTCTATTCTATTCTGTTCTGTTCTGTTCTGTTCTGTTCTGTTCTTCCGTTCCGTTCCGTTCCGTCCCGTCCCGTCCCATTCTATTCTATTCTATTCTATTCTATTCTATTCTATTCTATTCTATTCTATTCTATTCTATTCTATTCTAATTCCATTCCATTCCATTCCATTCCATTCCATTCCATATTTTCTATTCTATTCTATTCTATTCTATTCTATTCTATTCTATTCTATTCTATTCTATTCTGTTCTGTTCTGTTCTGTTCTTCCGTTCCGTTCCGTTCCGTTCCGTTCCGTCCCGTCCCATTCTATTCTATTCTATTCTATTCTATTCTATTCTATTCTATTCTATTCTATTCTATTCTATTCTATTCTATATTTGCAGGGTTTGCAAGGCTGTGGAGCATGGAAATTTAGTGAAGTGGCTTTAAGACTTTGTTCTTGAATGTCTAGGAAGGCCACCCCTACATGTGTGTTTACATTAAAATATAAACAGGGGGGGATTGTTTCCCCCCCCCAGAATAAATATACCAATTGTGAAGCTCTGGGTGCTGAAAATATTCATGTGCTCTAGGTCTGGTTAAAACGGCGGCTGCAGCGGGATTTATACCATATGCCACTCGAATTCCAGAATTGCTGCTTTTAGTCAGCCGCGCTTTGTCACTTGTATTGATCCGGGATAATATGCTTTGCAAATTAGGGGTGGATGCAGTGCCTGGGCACATAATAGATGTTGTCATTCATTTGGAAGCGTTTGAAAGTAAAGCAGCTTCGAATGAGAAGTTAATGCCCTGCTCGCCATTATTAATGAATTTTCTAATGCTTTTTTTTTTTTTTTGGATTCCCGTGATCTGGAGCAAATCAATAGTTTATTCTGCCTAATATAAATAAAACAGAGGGCCCATTCATATAGCGATGGGAGAAAGGCGGAGGCAAAGCCCTTGGCTGTTTCCCCCCCCCTTTCATAATGTTTTGCAAGGGGTAAAGAAAGGCCGATAATAGCTAGCTGCATAAAGCGACAGGAGAAAGCTAATTCTAAGACTAATGAGTGGAACTGAAGCCGTCACCATTAGACGAGGTTTAAAAGACCCCCCTTTTAAGCGAAAAGAGGGATTTGGACCCAAATAACAGCACTTAAATGCCATTTTTTTAAAAAAATTAAAGGCAGAGGTTGGGCAATATCTTTATTAGAACCAGGCAAAATGCTACGGGAGTCCGTAGGAGCTTTTTCTCCAGATAAAAGCAGCATTGTAGGCCGCTGCTCCACAGCTTCAGCCCCTTTCCTTGTGTGTGCAGTATCACAACGAAAAGGGACCTGTGTCACCACAGTGTTTTAAAGGTAGTCCTTGACTTACGACCCAAAATGGAGGCCGACCTATCGGTTCCTAAGCGAGTTAAGCAGGTTTTGCTCCATTTTGCAACGTCTCTCGCCACAGTCGCTAAAAGAATCACCGCACTTGTTGTTAACAACACTTGTGAAATGGATCTGGCTTCCCCCACTGACTTTGCTTGTCAGAAGGTCATAAAAGGGGATCACAAGACCCCAGGACACGGCATCTATCATAAGTATGAGTCAGTTGCCTTTAACAGTGTATATCAGTGAGAACAATTAATCAGTGCTTGCTTCCAGAAATCGTGGGTGCTCCATCACAGGAGGTTTTGAAGAAGAGATTGGACACCCACTTGTCTGAAATGGTCTACGCTACGGTCTCCTGCTTGAGTAGGGGGTTGGACTAGAAGACCTCACAGATCCCTTCCAACTCTGTTATTCTGTAACTGGAGGCTAAAACAAAAAAGGAACGGTTGCTGGAATTGGGGATGTCTAGTTTAAGGAAGAGAAGGACGAGGGGGGACATGATAGCAGTGATCCAGTATCTCAGGGGTTGCCCCAAAGAAGAGGGAGTCAAGCTATTCTCCAAAGCACCCGAAGGCAGGACAAGAAGCAACAGATGGAAACTAACCAAGGAGAGAAGCAATCTAGAACTAAAGAGAATTTTTCTGACAGTTAGAACAATTAACCAGTGGAACCACCTGCCTCCAGAAGCTGTGCACGCTCCATCACTGGAGGCTTTTAAGAAGAGACTGGACAACCATTTGTCTGAAATGATACAGGTTTTCTTGCCTGAGCAGGGGGTTGGTCTAGATGACCTCCAAGGTCCCCTTCTAACTTATTCTTCTTCTTGGAACTGTGGAAAGGTCCACATTTTGGACAGAGAGGACCGCTGGTTTGAAAGAGGGCTCAAAGAGGCCATCTGTGTCAAAACTGAACAGCCCTCCCTCAACAGAGGGGGAGGGATACGGCATAATCTATCTTCAGTCTACAACACAGTCCTTTCAAGGCTCCACACCTATTTGCACCACTCAGGTAACCCTGAGGATAAAGACAAACCTCCAAGTGGCCTGAATGACTCTCTAACAGGAGGCAAATGACCAGCTGTCTGCAAGGAGTATAAATCCTTCAGCTCCCCACCACCCAGTCAGAGATGAAGAAGCTTCTTGGGTGAGAAGCGAAACGTCTTCAAAGCAAAGCAAGAGAGTTCAGCTGTCTCTTGAAAAAGCATCTTTGGGTGTCAATAATACATGCCACCCATATGTGGACGTCAACCGATGTGATACTGTAGGAATGTTGAGCAGGAGGTTAGCAAGCCCGCGTTCGAGATCCAAGAGCTGCTGTGGGGCGGGGTGGAGTTCCTGTCCTTTGCTCCAGCTCCTGCTGGAGACATGAAAGGCGCTCCCAACTGGGCATCTCCACTGGCTAAGCCTTTCAACCTGGAAGAGCCTCAGTGCTTCTGACACTAGTGCCCAAAACCGATGCGATCCATAAACATGCTGCAATAGTAAGGAAGGCGTCACAGTCTGCACAGCCCTGTGTGTACAAGGTAGCTTCCATCATCAAACGTACACTGCACGCGAACGTAACTTTCCTCTTAAATCTCACGGCTTCTCCCCAAGTGTCAGCTGACCATTTTTCTTTGCTTCACCTAATGATAGGGCTGGTCTTAATTTTAAGGGGGTTTGACGGTACGTTTCTCTAATTCATTCCGCGACGTTCCTACAGAACGGAGCATGAAAAATAAAACGCCAGGACTCCACGACTCTCTATGGTTTAATTAGCCGGCTGATGTAGCTGCAGATTGATGAGCAAAGTTTCCGAGCTCACACAATGCTTGAAAACACCGAGAAAGCAGGAGGGGACATTGGATTCCTGCTTCCCTTGAGAAAAGACAAAAAGTATATATATATTTTTTCCTGGCAGATGCCATGCAGCATGTTGATTAATGATGTACATTGTTCTTAGGAAATGAAGTACGGGCTAGGATTAGAAATTGTTAGACTTTGGGCTGTAAATAACCTATGTCTCTAGCATAAATCTTTGATTTGCTTGGTATGTGATTATTTTGACAATACATGTATATGTCTTGAGTGTTTTTTTTTGATGCACCCTGTTGGCCCAAATATGGGAGGAAGAAATTAGTTCAAAATAGCTACCTATATATCTCTCTATCTCTATCTCTACCTCTACCTCTACCTCTACCTCTACCTCTATCTCTATCTCTATCTCTATCTCTATCTCTATCTCTTTCTCTATCTCTATCTCTATCTCTATATCTCTATTCAACATTTTGTGGCTGACAAAGAGTTAAAGGGAGACTAGTATAGCTATTTCACGCTGGCTGAGGAATTCTGAGAGTTGAAGCCCACAAGTCATAAAAGGGCCACGTATGAAGACCTCTGGTGTAGGATAATTGGAACCTGACATTTGTACTTTGAGAGAGAACTCTAGATTAATTCGTTCAAGCATCCTTTTGTTGGTCAGGACCTTGGTGCTCTCTGAGCTTGGTGGTTTTTCTTCCAGATGTTATGAAACATCTGCCAGAAAATGTCCAAGCTCAGAGAGCACCAAGGACCCCACAGTTCAACAGATATTCTTTTATTGGTATCCATTTGTTGGCTTTCTTGGCTGTTCATAGTGTTCCCCGAAGTCTTCTTCAACATCAAAATTAAACAAAACAACACAAAACAAAACCCATATCAATATCCTTCCCATTCTTCTCCTTTAAAGTCCAATTTTAACTTCCACAGGTGTCTCATGGAAACTCACAGCCTGTACGGTTCTGATCTTTGTAGATACAGATACATCCAAATATTTCAATATATATATTTTTTCAAGACCAACACGGCTGCCACACTAAGTGTTAGATTGTGACATTATTTCTTGACTGCTGATTCCTTTACAGCTGATATTTGACCCTAAAAGGAAAAAAGCTATCGGATTCTACCACTTCAAAAATCTTCATTCTCACGTAGTTCTAAAGCTGCACCTGCTATCATTTATTTGCTTCTTCTTTATATTTAATATTACTCCCCACCCCCACCCCTTTTTTTTCACTGTGCTCCTTGACTTTCATTACTGTGGCTTGTGAGTTATTTGCATTTTTAGTTGTCGGTGTCATCAGCCTAGCTCAGGTTATTGATGTTTCCTTCTCCAATTTAAAAACCACACTAATCTTCTTCCAGTCAAGTGTCCCTCACGATATATTCCGCATACAGGTTGAATTAAAAAGTAAAAGTTACCCGTAGTCCTTGACTTAAAGGCCACAAATGGAGTCCCACATTGATGTTCTACATTTAGGCAAGAAAAACCAAATGCACAGCTATAGTATAGGGGTTACCTTGCTCAATAGTAGCAACTGTGAGAGGGATCTCAGAGTCCTAGTGGACATTCCCTTAAATAGGAGCCAGCCGTGTGCTGCACCTGTCAAAAAAGCTAACACAGTGCTGGGCTGCATTAACAGAGGGATAGAATCAAAATCACATGAAGGGTTAATACCACTTTACAATGCCTTGGTAAGGCCACACTTGGAATACGGCATCCAGTTTTGGTCACCACGATGTAAAAAAGATGTTGAGACTCAAGAAAGAGTGCAGAGAAGAGCAACAAAGATGATTAGGGGACTGGAGGCTAAAACATATAAGGAATGGTTGCTGGAATTGGGTATGTCTCGTTTAATGAAGAGAAGAACGAGGGGGGACATAAGAGCAGCGTTCCAGTATCTCAGGGGCTGCCCCAAAGAACAGGGGGTCAAGCTATTCTCCAAAGCACCTGAAAGCAGGACAAGAAGCAACAGATGGAAACTCATCAAGGAGAGAAGCAACCTAGAACTAAGGAGAAACTTCCTGACAGTCAGAACAATTAACCAGTGGAACAACCTGCCTCCAGCAGCGGTAAATGCTCCAACACTGGAAGTTTTTAAGAAGAGACTGGACAGCCATTTGTCCGAAATGGTATAGGGCCGTGGTGGCGAACTTATGGCACGCGTGCCACAGGTGGCACTCAGAGTCCTCTCTGTGGACACGTGCGCCGTCGCCCCAGTTCTAGGCCTTCAGTTGGGTTTTATAAAAACCTATTCTATTCTATTCTATTCTATTCTATTCTATTCTATTCTATTCTATTCTATTCTATTCTATTCTATTCTATTCTATTCAAGGTCCTTCCAACTCTGTTATTATTCTGTTATCCAGTTTCCTGTCTTCGGTTTCTTGATGTTTGGTAGCCTTTTCCTCCTTAACTGTTTTCCTTGTACAGTTTTTCTGATTTCTCTGGTCGATGAGGTTGAGGACTTCAAAGTGATTCCTGATGTTCTCGAACATGGTGGATATGCACTCAATGTCCCCAAAGATGCTTTTTCATGAGGCAGCTGGACTTTCAGATTTTTCTTTGAAGACCTTTCGCTTCTCATCCAAGAAGCTTCTTCAGCTCTGTTCTTCACCTGAGTATCCTCAAAAAGGTCTCTCCCCCCCCCCAAATTGTGCTCCCCTACTCTCTCCTGCTGTTTCCCACTGAAGGGGAGAAGACTGGGTGAACATACTGAAAATGCAAGGGGGATGTGAGTTCTTCAGTGTTTCTTCATGGACCAAGGTCAAAAACCTGCCGTTTCCAAACAAATCCTATATACGTGTTTATGACATAAATACATATCATAAATCTGCAATGGATGGAAACTAACCAGAGAGAGAAGCAACCTAGAACTAAGGAGAAACTTCCTGACAGTGAGAACAATTAACCAGTGGAACCACCTGCCTCCAGAAGCGGTGAATGCTCCAACACTGGAAGTTTTAAAGAAGAAACTGGACAACCCATTTGTCTGAAATGGTATAGGATTTCCTGCCTGAGCAGGGGGTTGGACTGGATGATCTCCAAGGTCCCTTCCAACTTTATTATTATGGATCATCGCACAGTCAGCCAGATGTTCAGACTGGATTTGGCATTTTGTCTACCTATCGAGTCCTTACCCAGGACCTGGGATAGGCAGATGTGGATGTTTGATGGTATTACAGATATTATTATTACAGATATTATTATTATTGTTATTGTTGTTGTTATTATTATTATTATTATTATTATTATTATTATTATTATTATTACTATCCTCAGTCACCTGAATGCTTTTCATTTAAATACCCAAAACAGGTGGGAATCTGCCATTAGAACAGCTCTCTCTCTCTCTTCCTCCCTCCTTCCCTCCGTGTCTGTCTCTTTCCTTCTTTCTCTGTCTCTCTCTCTCTGTCTCTTTCTTTCCTTCTATTTGTATCTGTGTCTGTGTCTGTGTCCTCCTCCTCCTCCTTCTCTCTCTCTCTCTCTCTCTCTCTCTCTCTCTCTCTCTCTCTCTCTCTCTCTCTCTCTCTCTCTCTCTCTTTCCCCCCCCTCTCTTTCTCTCTCATGTGTTTGTGTGTGTGTGTATCAGCATTTACTGTCTGGGACCCGATAACTTTCCTCTTATTTTAGAATTTCATTCTTGGCTGTGCAGAAATAATTGCCTACGGATGAAATGAAAAAGCAGAGCAGCGGATTTAAAAGGTCTTTTCTGACTGGAACATGCATGTTTCAAATCATCCCTTAGATAAGGATTTATTTTTATTTTTTTTTAAAAAAGATTGAAAACAAATTGCTTTTGGGCAGACTAGATTATATCTATGTCTTATGCAGCATTTGGCTAACCATCAGGGCTGCATCAGTTCTGGCATGTTTCAGCCAAGACGCACAAAGACAGTCAAAACCCAGTTAACCTCAATAGCTTAGGCTGTCCTTGCTTTTCTGGCTAATTCTTATTCAGTTCCTCCTCCTCCTCCTCCTCCTCCTCCTCCTCCTCCTCCTCCTCCTCCTCCTCCTCCTCCTCCTCCTCCTCTTCTTCTTCTTCTTCTTCTTCTTCTTCTTCTTCTTCTTCTTCTTCTTCTTCTTCTTCTTCTTCTTTTCTCCTCCTCCTCCTTTTCTTCTTCTTTTCTCCTCCTCCTCCTCCTCCTTTTCTTCTTCTTCTTCTTCTTCTTCTTCTTCTTCTTCTTCTTCTTCTTCTTCTTCTTCTTCTTCTTCTTCTTCTTCTTCTTCTTCTTCTTCTTCTTCTTCTTCTTCTTCTTCTTCTTCTTCTTCTTCTTCTTCTTCTTCTTCTTCGTCTTCTTCTTCTTCTTCTTCTTCTTCTTCCTCCTCCTCCTCCTCCTCCTCCTCCTCCTCCTCCTCCTCCTCCTCCTCCTCCTCCTCCTCCTCCTCCTCCTCTTCTTCTTCCCAGGCTGACAGATGGTTGCAGTTGGGACCCTGCTACTGTGTTCCTCAGCCGAGCATTACCTTCCTCGGAATTCATGAGCGGGTATCAATCAAGGCTCAAATGACGGGCAGCACCAGTGAATCAAATAGAATCTGTACATTCAGCTGCAGGCTTGGCTCCTCATTCTTCTCGTGTCACTGCCTGGTTAAACAGTCCTCTCCTCGCTTAAAAGACTCCGCGAGACATAACAGATTCATGCGGCGCCCGTCTATTGTTTGGCATTTACCCTGGAAAAGCAGGGGAAAAAAAAAAGAAGTTACTGTTTCACAAAAACAAACCAGACACCCCGAGCATTGTGGTTCAGAGATGCATTCACCCATTTCAATTGGGCTCATTAGGGGAAGACGTCCCGTTCTGGGCCTCCTGCAGCGCCGTGCGCAGGCATCAGATGTATTCATGGCGCACCCCTCTTTGCGAAAGGGGCCCCCCCACGTCAATTGGAAAGGCCCCTCGGCCCCGGTTGGGGATAAGTCATCTCAACCACGATGCTTTGTTTCCGAAGCCCTTCGAAAAGCATTCATAGGCCTTGAACAACGGAGGAAGACAGACCCTGACTTGTTTAGTGGGGGAAGTTCCTAGGAAGAAGGGGAAAAAAAAATCAGCAACAATCAATATTTCACCACAAAAGTTTTAAAAAACGGGCGGTGGGCAATCCAGAGGAGAAGACAGCAAAAAGATACCTCGCGAGGTAGTTTGACTTTGCCAAGTTTGTGGAATGTTTTTAGGGAGATGTGAATCCAGGAACATCTCGTCGCCGTTCGTGAGCGAGCGACACACTGGTTAGCAAGCTACAATCTAGATGGGAACACAATGAAACCGACCATTCCCCAGACGGGCAAAGGAGTGAGATCAAGTGGTGTGCAGGCAGTCCTTGACATACAAGGCTTCATTTAGTGACCGTTCAGAGTTACAAGAGGGAGGTAGGACCGTTTTTCACACACTTACGACTGTTGCGTCATCCTCGTGGTCAGGAGATGAAAATTTCAGATGCTTGGCAACGGACTTATACTTATGACCGTTGTGGTATCCCTGGGGTCACGTGATCCCCTTTTGTGACTCATGATAAGCAAAGTCAATGCGGGAAGCCAAATTCACTTAACCCCCGGGTGACTAATTTAACAACTGCAGGGATTCACTTAACAACGATCATAAAGGTCGTAAAATGGAGCAAAACTCACTTAACAACTGTCTGGCTTAGCAAGAGAAATTTTGGGCTTAATGGTGCTCATAGTTCAAGGATTCACCAGCAGACGTTCTGTGTTTCTGCAGTCAATTAATGAGTTTTGGGTGTGATGCCCTGTATGATAAATTAATTCCATGAGTTCGCACAACATATCTAGCTAATTAACTGCGGTCAGAGAGGTGTCTTTAAGACGGGGCAAAAAAGTCAAGATGGCAGCCAGGACGATGTACGTGAAGCTCTCCTCCTTGTTAAGACTAGCTGAGGTGAGTGTAAATGCAACTGCTGATCTTTTGATTTAGCATGTTGCATGAATACAAGCTTTTAAGGTTTACCGTGGTAGCTACATCTTAGGATTGTAGTATCTGGTTCTTGAACTATTCTGGAACCAGGTTTTTTTTTAAGTTGTTCTAACCATCAGGAAATTCCTCCTTAGTTCTAGGTTGCTTCTCTCCTTGGTTAGTTTCCATCCGTTGCTTCTTGTCTTGTCTTCCGGGGCTTTGGAGAATTTAAAAAGATATTGAACAGCCATTGGTCTGAAATGGTATAGGGTCTCCTGTTTGATCAGGGGTTGGACTAGAAGATCTCCAAGGTCCCTTCCAACTTTACTATTATTATTATTATATAAGCAATTTGAGCATTTCTTTTTCTTCCAATTGGATGTGGAAACACAGGCTTTGTTATTCTGTTACAAAGTGATAGCCAAGTTGGAGAGGTGATACTTTTCCAACAAGCTGAAAAGCTGGATGAGTAGAATCAGTGTTCCCGATTGGGATACACAGCAATTTCCTTTTTACTTGCCTTTGCTAATCTCCTCCATTGTGATTCTCCCTAGATCTGTGCTGTTTAGCCCTCGAAGACCGTGCAGATGGCACGGTCTCAGTTGTGATAGTTGTGTAAGATTTGTTGGATGGCAAAGACACACCCGAGGAGAGTTAACAACCAATTTCCCAAACCTTCTCCGGTTAAAATGCCTCCCTTCAGCATTCGGAGGCATCTCATTTTCCTGCACGAAACGTCTTTGAAAAAGCTTGTCACAAATGTACCCCATTCAGACATTAATGAGGTGCTTAATCTGGCCCGCTAGCAAATGTTCATGCAGCTTGGTAAAGATTATTTTGCCCAAATGAATCATGCTTAGCGCTAAGCACACATGCACAGAGATGCACATGCACACACACACACACACATACACACAGAGACACACACAGACACACAGAGTCTACATCCCAACAAAAGATTCCAAGCCAGAATTTAGCCACTAATAAATATTGATAGGGACTTTTAATTTGATGATGATGATGATGATGATGATGATAATAATAATAATGATAATAATAATAATAATAATAATAATAATAATAATAATAGTAAAGTTGGAAGGGACCTTGGAGGTCATCTAGTCCAGCCCCCTGCTCAGGCAGGAAACCCTACACCATTTCGGACAAATGGCTGTCCAGTCTCTTCTTAAAAACTTCCAGTGTTGGAGCATTTACTGCTTCTGGAGGCAGGTTGTTCCACTGATTAACTGTTCTCACTGTCAGGAAGTTTCTCCGTAGTTCTAGATTGCTTCTCTCCTTGGTTAGTTTCCACCCATTGCTTCTTGTCCTGCCTTCAGGTGCTTTGGAGAATAGCTTGACTCCCTCTTCTTTATGGCAGCCCCTGAGATATTGGAACACTGCTATCATGTCCCCCCTCGTCCTTCTCTTCGTTAAACTAGACCTACCCAAGTCTAGCAACCGTTCGGTTATTGGTTGTTAACCTAAAATCTCAGCCAAGCTGCTTTATGATTGATAGCAATGTTGAGGATTTAGACTTAATAATACAGCATTGCTTTGCTGGCTGGGAAGATCCAGAAAAAAGTTATAATGAAGTGTTCTGACTACATTCTAAACCCTTTTCATCTTTCTTCTTCTCCTCCTAGGCGAACCTATGGTACTCAGAGCCCCCTCTGTGGGCGCGCGCACCATGCTCCGGAGATGGCAACCGTCCCTGTTCAAACAGCCGCCCACTAACTCACCGAGGTCCCATGTGGCCAGATGCACCCCAGCATGGTTGGTTTCCCTCCCCCCATCCCATCCCTCCTGGCCTCGCATGCTCTCCTTTTCCCGGGCACGGCCCACTACATCGCCTCCTCAGTGGTCGGCCGGCCGTCCAGCTCAGAGGCGACTTCTCTGAACTGCTGACGGTGGGCTGTGGAGCCCCAGAATGTGCTGGTCGAGGGTCCGGCACACTGTGGCTGCTTACGGACACTGTCGTTCCCACTGT
Organism: Crotalus tigris; assembly: GCF_016545835.1. Classification (NCBI taxonomy): domain Eukaryota; kingdom Metazoa; phylum Chordata; class Lepidosauria; order Squamata; family Viperidae; genus Crotalus; species Crotalus tigris. The sequence goes on from NW_024098659.1 coordinate 127,588, forward strand.
GCTCACTGGTTTCTGTGTGCTGGCGGTGGGCTGCGGAGCCCCAGAGTGTGTTGGTCGAGGGGCTGGCAGGCTATGGCTGCTGACGGACACTGTCTGCCCCCATGAGCTCGCTGGCCTGGTGTGTGGAGGCCGATGGTGTCAGGCACCAGACGCCCTGGCCCCTGCCTTGCCTTGCCTTGCGACATTGGCACCCCTGCCCTGCCTTGCCTCACTCCGCAGGACGAGCCTCCTGACCACCGCCCCACCTGCCAGAGACCCCCTGGATCTCCCCTAACTCTGCCTGGCCCCCATAGGTGTCCCTCCCCATGAGCAACATCGAGGTGACCATGCCCATCTTGGCCACACCCACCCAGTCTGCCATGACCACAGCCATGACCACCCAGTGGGCCACGCCCACCTCACACTCAACGATGCATAAGTGGGTTTTGGGTTGCAGTTTGGGCAGTCGGGCTCTAAAAGGTTCGCCATCACTGTCCTAGGTGATTTTAGTAGAATAACCAAGTGGGAAGGGACCTTGGAGGTCTTCTAGTCCAACCCCCTGCTCAAGTAGGAAAGCCTATTCCATTTCAGACAAATGGCTGTCTCTTCTTAAAAGCTTCCAGCAATGGAGCACCCACGTCTTCTGGAGGCAAGCTGTTCCACTGGCTAATTGTTCTCACAATTAACTCCCCGTACAATCAATCGTGAACTTCTTCCTTAATTCTAGGTTGTATCTCTCTTTAATGAATAATAGAATAGCAGAATTGGAAGGGACCTTGGAGGTCTTCTAGTCCAGCCTTCTGCTCAAGCAGAAAACCCTATTCCATTTCAGACAAATGGTTGTCCGCTCTCTTCTTAAAAGCCTCCAGTGTTGGAGCATTCGCAGCTTCTGGAGGCAGGTTGTTCCACTGATTAATTGTTCTAACTGTCAGAAAAATTCTCCTTAGTTCTAGGTTGCTTCTCTCCTTGGTCAATTTCCATCCGTTGCTTCTTGTGGTGCTTTGGGGAATGGGTTGATCCCCAATTCTTCTTTGTGGCAACCCCTCAAATATTGGAAGATTGCTTTTGTGTCACCCCTAAACCTTTTTTTCACTAAACCTAATAATAATAAAGTTGGACGGGACCTTGGAGGTCATCTAGTCCAACCCCCTGCTCAAACCCAATTCCGGCAACCGTTCTTCGTATCTTTTAGCCTTCAGTCCCCTAACCAGCCCCCTAATTCAGTATTAAGCAACTGCACAAAGCACATTCCTCAGTTCTCCCTGTGCGTATTCATCCTAATTCGCCTAGCTGCAATTACTCCGCTATCAAACTTCAAACCCAGATGCTGATTAGCTGACTTGTGATCTTTTCCATCTCCGGGTTGTTTGGAAGAATGTTGAATCTTTATTTTTTATTTTTTTCAGGGGGATGGAGATGTGTAGAGGCAGTGGAAAGGCCCCCTCAGTCTTCCGGAGACATCCGGCTGTAGCACCATTTTTTTTTTTAAAATACTATTTTAATCATGTCCAAGGGCTTTTTAGTTGTCCATGAAAAAAAAAAAACCAATAGTCGGGAGTCATTAATAACGATGGGTTTTGTTATTTGGGTGATAAATAAACGTCAAATAGCTCTTTAGATCACCATTTGGGACCTTCCTTCCCTCGGTCTGTTTTGTGGCAGATGGTTTGAAGCCCCCCCTCCGGTTTCCCCCCCCTTGCCTCCCCCCCCATGCCTTGACCTCCTGCAGATGTTGCGATAGACAAAAATGGTCCTCGGGATCAGCAGTGAAAGGAAGAAAAAAAGCTCTCATAATGGACCGTATCACGGCTCTTGGCGGGCTGGGCCTCTAACTGCTTTTTTATTGCTGTCACTGATTCTTCTCCATCTCGAGAGTTATGTCAGCAATTGTGGAGCCGTTGAAAGGCAGAGTGGATCCATGCGGTGGAGGAACATTTTTGGGAAAAACCAGCCAATGGTAGATGAATGATCAGAGGGGGTTCGTGAGCAGCGAGTGCCACCGCTTGCCACGAAGAAACGAACTAGGCGCATCTATTGTCTTCTCCAAGATATTCCGACAGCCTATTATCGTCGCCCCCTAATGAGGTTGTCATGCATTTCTCTTTATGTAGCCATTAAAATCTTGTTTGCATCTGCTGAAGTTCGCCGTGGAAAAAGGCGAGGCCAAGCAAGGGGAGTAGCTGGGGATCCCTGGAATCCCCTTTGCTGGGGGCGTCTTTGCTGTTTGGGATAAATCAATCATAATATAATATAGTATAGTATAGTATAGTATAGTATAGTATAGTATAGTATAGTATAGTATAGTATAGTATAGTATAGTATTGTAATGTAATGTAATATAATGTAATATAATAATATGATATGATATGACATGACATAATATAATAATATAATATAATATAATGATATGATATGATATGACATGACATGACATGACTATAATATAATATAATATAATAATATGATATGATATGACATGACATGACATGATAATATTATAATATAATATAATATAATATAATATAATATAATATAATATAATATAATATAATATAATATAATATATAATATAATATAATAATAAAGTTGGAAGGGACCTTGGAGGTCATCTAGTCCAACCCCCTACTCAGACAGGAAACTCTACACCATTTCAGACAAATCTCTATCCAGTCTCTTCTTAAAAACTTCCAGTGTTGGAGCATTCGCCACTTCTGGAGGCAGGTAGTTCCACTGGTTAATTGTATAATAATATAGCTAGAAGGGATCTTGGAGGTCTTCTAGTCCAACTCCCTACTCAAGCGGGAAAACCTGTACCCTTTCAGACAAATGCTTGTTCAATCTCTTCTTAAAAACCTCCAGTGATGGAGCACCCACAACTTCTGAAGGCAAGCTATTCAGGAGAACAGAATAACAGAGTTGTTATTCTAGTCCAGACCCTGCTCAGGCTGGAGACCCTACACCATTCATGCCAATCTCTTCTTAAAAACCTCCACTGATGGAGCACCCACGATTTCTGGAGGCAGGTTGTTCCACTGGTTAATTGTCCTCACTGTCAGGAAGTTTCTCCTTAATTCCAGCTTGCTTCTCTCTTTGGTCAATTTCCAACCGTTGTTTCTCGTCCTGCCCTCTGGTGCTTTGGTGAATAATGTGACCCCCTCTGCCTTGTGATAGCCCCTCAGATACCTTAACACTGCTATCATGTCTCCTCTATTTCTTCTTTGCTTTAGACTAGCCAAACCCAAGTCCCGCAGCCATTCTTCATCTGTTTTAGTCTCCAGGCCTTGGATCATCTTAGTTGCTCTTCTCTGAACTTTCTCCAAACTCTCAACATCTTTTTTTTTTTTTTTTGTAATGTGATGATCAAAACTGGATGCAGTATTCCTTGAGTGGTCTTACTAAGGATTTATAAAGCAGTATAAACCCGCAAGATTCTTGCTCTCTTCACATAAATGCAGCTAGTTCGCGCCACTTTGGCAGAACCGGTAGCTAATTTTTTGTTGCCCAGCAGGCCCAGAACGGACTTCCAGAAGCGGCATCCACACAGAGAACCGGTTGTTCACCTATCTGAATCCCACCACTGCATAAATGGCAAGGGAGAACCGGAGTGCATGAAATCCAGACCTATCCTACTCTTTTCAGGAGAAGAAGCCTTGCTCAAATGCAGCCACGTTCTACCTTCTCTACCTGTAGCCATTTCAGCCGCTCAGCAAACACACGGAAGGACAGCTTTCTCAGGGCGAGAAGACCCACTGTCCCTTTTTAGGAAGGGTTCCTACCATTTGCAAAATCTTCTCATCTGTGCAAGCACTTCGCCATTCATTTTTGCCCCCCTCCTCCACGCAGCTGCTGCTAATCATTTTAACCAAGCCTTATAATTCAGCGCATCTTCAAAAAAAGAAAATTAAAAAAAAAGAAATCTGAAAAAAGAAAAGGAATGGTGTTAAAATGTTGTGTTTTTTCTTTCTTTCACTGCTTTTATGAAATGGTTCTTTCAGATGCTAATTAGTAGAAATGAAGTTTATCTGGAAAAGAGGCTTCAGAATGTGTGGATACAAGAACCTCACACCTGTCTGCCACATGTTGTAAGCATGGTGGGTGAGTACTCCGCACAACTAGTTTCTCGGCTTACAACCACAGTGAAGCCCCAAATTTACGTTGCTTAGTGAGAAATTTGTTAAGCGAGTTTTGCCCCCTTTTATGACCTTTCTTGTTAAAATGAATCACTGCAGTTACTAAGTGAGTAACACCGTTTTTAAGCGAATCTGGTTTCTCTGTAGACCCAACAGTAGCAACTGTGAGAGGGATCTCAGAGTCCTGATGGACAATCACTTAGATATGAGCCAGCCGTGTGCTGCAGCTGACAAAAAAGCCAACACAATGCTAGGCTGCATTAACAGAGGGATAGAATCAAGATCACGTGAAGGGTTAATACCACTTTACAAGGCCTTGGTAAGGCCACCCTTGGAATACTGCATCCAGTTTTGGTCACCACCATGTAAAAAAGATGTTGAGACTCTAGAAAGAGTGCAGAGAAGAGCAACAAAGATGATTAGGGGACTGGAGGCTAAAACATATAAGGAACGGTTGCTGGAATTGGGTATGTCTAGTTTAATGAAGAGAAGGGGGGACATGATAGCAAATCTTCCAATATTTCAGGGGCTGCCCCAAAGAAGAGGGAGTCAAGCTATTCTCCAAAGCCCCTGAAGGCAGGACAAGAAGCAACGGATGGAAACTAATCAAGGAGAGAAGCAACCTAGAACTAAGGAGAAACTTCCTGATGGTGAGAACAGTCCACCAGTGGAACAACCTGCCACCAGAAGCGGTGAATGCTCCAACACTGGAAGTTTTTAAGAAGAGACTGGATAGCCATTTGTCTGAAATGGTATAGGGTTTCCTGCCTGAGCAGGGGGTTTGTCTAGATGACCTCTAAGGCCCCATCCAACTTTATTATTATTATTATTATTATTATTATTATTGATCATCGCACAGTCAGCCAGATGTTCAGACTGGATTTGGCATTTTGTCTACCTATCGAGTCCTTACCCAGGACCTGGGATAGGCAGATGTGGATGTTTGATGGTATTACAGATATCATTGCAGGATGGAAGCAGTTCCTAGTAAGGCCGCCTTTTGCAACTGACTAATAGCGAATTTGTCAATGCCAATGGTGTTCAAATGATGCTCCAGTTGTTTTGGGATTGCACCCAAGGAGCCTATGACTCTTGGTACTACCCTTGCTTGCTTTTGCCACAGTCTTTCTATTTCTATTTGTAGGTCTTTGTATTTTGTTATCTTCTCCAGTTCTTTCTCTTCTATTCTGCTGTCTCCAGGCACTGCCACGTCGACTATCCAGACCTTTTTGTCTTTCTTATCGACAATTGTTAAGTCTGGGGTGTTATGTTGCAGGTGCTTGTCTGTTTGAATTCTGAAGTCCCAGAGCAGTTTAATTTTATCATTTTCTATGACTTTCTCTATTTTATGATCCCACCAGTTTTTGCTTACAGGCAAATGATATTTTTTGCAGATCTTTCAATGCACCATTGTTGCTACTTTGTCATGCTGCTGCTTGTAGTCAGTCTGTGCAATCTTCTTGCAGCAGTATTATTATTATTGTTATTATTATTATTTGCTTGTCAGAAAGTCACAAAAGGGGATTGCGGGATTCTGACACACCTCATAAATAGGAACCAGTTGTCAAGCATCTGAACGTAAATCACATGATCGTGGGGATGCTGCAATTTGTCACAAGTGTGAAAAACGGTCCTAAGTCACTTTTTTCCAATGCTGTTGTAATGTCAAACGGCCGCTAAAAGGACCGTCGTAAGTCGAGGATTTCCTTATTCCTGGGCGCTCTGAATGAATCTTTCAGAGGTTGCATCTAAAGGCTGCTCACAGCCTTAGAAATTAGGCAACCTACCAAATTAAAGATCCTAACGTGGCCCACCGTCCCCCCCCCGCCTCCCCCTCGCCAACACTGAAAATAGCAAGCTATAAATTAGCGCCTGAAAGGATGATAACAAATAAACTCTTGATGTTGGTTGACAGGACAAAGACATTTGTCGGCAAAGGTGACGCGTTTCATCTCTCAGCTAATTACAAGCTTGGGGAAGTACTTTCGTGGAGGTTAATTGCATATTTGTTTTCATTCGGAGGGTTTTTTTAGGAACCAGTTTTGCCCCTCATTCGGATGTTCAAGGCGCAGCTGGCTGGAGAGACAGAAATATTTCCAGATATGACCTGCAGTTTAACACACCTGTTTCAAAAACGTCTCTTCTTTCAATCCCACCTTCTGTTCCCGGGCTTTTTTCTAGCCCTTCCTCCAAATCTATTCAGAAGCGCTGGCTTCTTTTCATTCTGTTCCTCAGTTTGTTAATTCTCAGAGAAGAGCAACTAAGAGGATCCAAGGCCTGGAGACCAAAACATATGAAGAACGGCTGGGGTACTTGGGTTTGGCTAGTCTAGAGAAAAGAAGAAATAGGGGAGACATGATAGCAGTCTTCCAGTATCTCAGGGGCTGCCCCAAAGAAGAGGGAGTCAAGCTATTCTCCAAAGCACCAGAGGGAAGGACGAGAAACAATGGATGGAAGCTGATCAAAGAGAGAAGCAACCTGGAACTAAGGGGAAACTTCCTGACAGTGAGGACAATCAACCAGTGGAGCAGAAATTGCCACCAGAAATTGTGGGCACTCCACCACTGGAGATTTTTAAGAAGAGACTGGACATTCACCTGTCTGAGATGGTATAGGCTCTCCTGCTTGAGCAGGGGGCTGGACTAGAAGACCTCCAAGGTCCCTTCCAGCTCTATTCTATTCTATTCTATTCTATTCTATTCTATTCTATTCTATTCTATTCTATTCTATTCTATTCCATTCCATTCCATTCCACTCCACTCCACTCCACTCCACTCGATTCCACTCGATTCCACTCCATTCCATTCCATTCCATTCCATTGTATTCTATTCTATTCTATTCTATTCTATTCTATTCTATTCTATTCTATTCTATTCCATTCCATTCCATTCCACTCCACTCCACTCCACTCCACTCGATTCCACTCCATTCCACTCCATTCCATTCCATTCCATTCCATTGTATTCTATTCTATTCTATTCTATTCTATTCTATTCTATTCTATTCTATTCTATTCTTCATTCCTTTGGTTCTGTTCTATTACTATTATTATTACTATTATTACTATTATTATTATTATTATTAAGAGAAGTCATAAAATGAGGCAAACTCCCTTAACAAATGTTTCGCTTAGCAACATAAATGTTGGGCTCAGCTGTAATGTGAGGACTTCTGTCCTCATCCTATCATCTGAATAACCAGACAATAGAACAGAAGAGTGGGAAGGGACCTTAGAGGTCTTCTAGTCCAACCCCCTGCTCAGGCAGGAAATCCTATATATACCATTTCAGGCAAATGTGGATGTTCAATGGATGAATGGAAACGAATGATTTGCGTGAGAGCTATAAGGGAGCCGGTCTCTTATCCAATCCAAATTCTGATTATATGACCCTGGGAAGGCTGTAATGGTCATAAATGTGAAAAACAAGGTCATAAATGTGAAAAACAATCATAAGGCACTTTCTTTCAGCGACATGGTAACTTCAAACGGTCGCTAAATGAATTAAGGTAAGTGGAATATGGCTTATGCATATCCCTTGTATTCTGAAGCTTCCCGGAAAGAAAGCAGTTGAAATGAAGGAAATAAAGCTAACTTCAAGGTAAATATTCAGGGAGGGAGGGAGGGAGAGAGGGAGAGAGAGAGAGAGAGAGAGAGAGAGAGAGAGAGAGAGAGGGAGGGAGGGAGGGAGGGAGGGAGAGAGGGAGAGAGAGAGAGAGAGAGAGAGAGAAAGAGAGAGAGAGAGAGAAAGAGAGAGAGAGAGAGATTGAGTCTGGGCAGAGGTCTGAAGGCACGGGATTCAGATCAAGGTGATGTGAAGATTAATTAGCTATCAGTCAGGTAACTTTGCTGAGTATTCATATAACCGTTTACCTTAATGAATTCATGATGCATGATGAATTTAGATTTAAATGACTGTGAATGGCAGATCAATTTGCATAAAGCTTCACTCGCGGCTTGAACCTCTTCCAGCATTTAGAAGGGAACCTGAAAGCAAATTTTCTTCTTCTTTTTTTAAAAAAACCCTTGACAACAGCTATCCTTTTTTTGCCCATACCTTTTTTTTTAAAAATTGATCTCAAAATGTTTACTACTCAGAAACAAAACTCCTATGAGTATTTAAGAAGAGACTGGACAGCCATTTGTCTGAAATGGTGTTGGTTTTCCTGCTTGAGCAGGGGGTTGGACTAGATGACCTCCAAGGTCCCTTCCAACTTTTATTATTATTATTATTATTATTATTATTATTATTATTATTATTATTATTATTATTATTAATCAGAGTCAGCAGAGTCAGCCAGATGTTCAGACTGGATTTTGGCATTTTGTCTACCTATTGAGTCCTTTACCCAGGACCTGGGATAGGCAGATGTGGATGTTTGATGGTATTACAGATATCGTCGCAGGATGGAAGCAGTTCCTAGTAAGGCCGCCTTTTGCAATTGACTAATAGCGAATTTGTCAATGCCGATGATGGTGTTCAAGTGGTGCTCCAGTTGTTTTGGGATTGCACCCAAGGCGCCTATTACTATTGGTACTACCCTTGCTTGCTTTTGCTACAGTCTTTCTATTTCTATTTGTAGGTCTTTGTGTTTTGTTATCTTCTCCAGTTCTTTCTTGTCTATTCTGCTGTCTCCAGCCACTGCCACGTCCACTATCCAGACTTTTTTGTCTTTCTTATCGACAATTGTTAAGTCCGGAGTGTTATGTTGCAGGTGCTTGTCTGTTTGAATTCTGAAGTCCCAGAGCAGTTTAATTTTATCATTTTCTATGACTTTCTCTATTTTATGATCCCACCAGTTTTTGTTATTATTATTATTATTATTGGATCATCGCACAGTCAGCCAGATGTTCAGACTGGATTTGGCATTTTGTCTACCTATCGAGTCCTTACCCAGGACCTGGGATAGGCAGATGTGGATGTTTGATGGTATTACAGATATCGTCGCAGGATGGAAGCAGTTCCTAGTAAGGCCGCCTTTTGCAATTGACTAATAGCGAATTTGTCAATGCCAATGGTGTTCAAGTGGTACTCAAGTTGTTGTTGTTGTTGTTGTTGTTGTTATTGTTATTATTTTATTCTTCCATTCTTGGTGAGGGCTGGCAATTCACTTAGAGTAGTTTAATCTTATGATCTGGAAAGAGAGTTTTAGCAATGATGCTTGTGACCTTACTATACACTTCCTAGGTCCATACAAGGTACCTTATATGAGATATATAGAAATAGTTAAGATATATAGAGATAATAAGTTTTCTGTGCCACCTGAAGAGACAAGAAGCATTTGAAATGTGGATTGGCAGGTGGCTGTTACGTATAAACTGGGTTGACAAGATCAGAAATGAGGAGGTGCTAAGCCGCCTGGGAAAGCTGAGGGAAATCATCAAAACAATTAAAAAACGAAAATTAGAATATTTCGGACATGCGATGCGACACCCAGAAAAAATACGGCATACTCCATTTAATCCTCCAGGGAAAGATGGAAGGCAAACAAGGTCCAGGCAGAAGAAGAACATCGTGGCTTCAAAATCTAAGGGAGTGGTTTGGACAAAACTCAGCAGCACTTTTTCGTGCGGCTGCTGATAAAAACAGGATCGCCAACATGGTCGCCAACATCCGATAACGGATATGGCACAAGAAGAAGAAGAAGTGATAATCTTGATGTGTTTTAGGAAGTAAAATTTTCTTTTTGTCCCACAGCAATGCAAATATTCCGTGCTAATAAGTACAGCAATATCTGATCGGAGAATACTTCTTTCTCCCAAAATCTACTAAAGGCCTGGTGATGAAATGTTTTTGCTTATTAAATGCATTTATTGCATATAAAATCTTGCTACGTGCAAATTTCCCCTCGCCTGCAAAAGACAGATCAGAAATAATGCATTTTTTAGAGCAATAAAAATGTTTGTGAGTGTCTCTTTCCCGCAACTATCTTCGAAGTAGTTCTACAGTCATGTTCCTGCCTTGGGCAGGGGGTTAGGATAGAAGACCTCAAAGCTCACTCCAGCTCTAGAATTCTAAGTCAAGGAAGTTACGTAAAGGATGGAGTGTTATTATGTCTGGAATGCAGCCAATATGCCTTATTCCCAATTAGTATAGCGGTTCATTTTCTTTTTCAAACACCTGTTTTTAACCCAAAGCGCAAGACTACATACAGTATCTAAGTGAATTAATATATTGGTGTGCTGCAGCTGCCAAAGAAGCCAACACAGTGCTGGGCTGCATTAACAGAGGGACAGAATCAAGATCACGTGAAGTGTTAATACCACTTTACAAGGCCTTGGTAAGGCCACACCTGGAATCCTGCATACAGTTTTGATCACCATGATGTAAAAAAGATGCTGAGACTCTAGAAAGAGTGCAGAGAAGAGCAACAAAGAGGATCAGGGGACTGGAGGCTAAAACATATAAGGAACGGTTGCAGAAATTGGGTATGTCTAGTTTAATGAAGAGAAGGACGAGGGGGGACATGATAGCAGTGTTCCAGTATCTCAAGGGCTGTCCCAAAGAAGAGGGAGTCAAGCTCTTCTCCAAAGCACCTGAAGGCAGGACAAGAAGCAACGGATGGAAACTAATCAAGGAGAGAAGCAACCTAGAACTAAGGAGAAACTTCCTGACAGTGAGAACAATTAACCAGAGGAACAACCTGCCTCCAGAAGTGGTGAATGCTCCAACACTGGAAGTTTTTAAGAAGAGATTGGACAGCCATTTGTCCAAAATGGTATAGGGTTTCCTGCCTGAGCAGGGGGTTGGACTTGATGACCTCCAAGGTCCCTTCCAACTTTAGTATTATTAACATCCAGGGCATGTAACTCAACTCTTCTTCGAAGACATTTCTGGATTGTTCGTTCCTATTTGCAAGTCTATCACTCACTCTCTGTCCAAGCCAGATTCTGTTACGACAAGGCAGGCTGTTGGCAATAAAAGCATCAGAGAACCACAAAGAGAGATCCCTCTCTCTCCATCTGTGCCTGTTCTGGTGCTTTAAATTACCTACTTCAGTCTGGAGACTTGATTGGGACGAACCTGCCTTTGCTCTAGAGAAGTAGCAGAAGGGTTTACACCCCCTTTCCTTCTGTCACATCCTGATTGGCAATCAATCTCCCCTTTATCCTTCACTTTGGCACGGCTCCCCTCCTTCCTCGCTTGCGAATTAGCTTTTCTTGCCTGATTTTCAGCTTTGATTATCCACCGGCTGTAAAATAAAATAAAAAAAATATGCACGCCTTCCCCGTTTCTCGCAGGGGGTTACTGATCCTAGGAAGGCCTACCTCGACAATGTTTGAATCCCACTCCCTTTCCCATAAAACCCAGAGAGAATTTGTAATAAAAAAAATCCTTCTCGGTTTCTTTCTTTCTTTCTTTCTTTCTTTCTTTCTTTCTTTCTTTCTTTCTTTCTTTCTTTCTTTCTTTCTTTCTTTCTTTCTTTCTTTCTTTCTCCGAAAGAATGTATAGTTGTTCTTGCCGGCAAGTCGGTTGGGGAATTAATAGCTCTTTTATGCATGCTTGGCTGATCAAAGGAGAATAAACTGGGTCTATTCTGATTTATGGCGATGTTCTTTAATGACATGCACTAGGTTGGGTTGGTAGGGAAGCAAAAAGAAGGGGGAAAAAAAGGGGAAAAAAATCTCTTTATTATGCTGGTCAACAGAGAACTGAAAAAAAGGACAAATATCACCAGGAGAAAGAGAGCTAACTTGCTTATATATATATATATATATATATATATATATATATATATATATATATATATATATATATATATATATATTATATATATATATATATATATATGAGCAATATATATATGTTTTCTGAGGTTTTCGCAGGTGTTTGTATGTAGGTCTTTGGTTGTTCGGGTTTTCTCCTGCGTAAAATTGGAAGTGTCTTGGCGACGTTTCGACGAAGTCTCATTCGTCATCTTCAGGCTGGTATTTTCGGTTGGAAGTGTCTTGGCGACGTTTCGACGAAGTCTCATTCGTCATCTTCAGGCTGGTGTTTTCGGCTTTGTGCTTCTAGGGGCAATGTGTGGTTGTAGCTGTTTCCTCCTTTTAACTGCCAGTGGGGGTATGAACTGATTGGATGAGAGCTTGGCTGTGTTCTGAATGGATGGAGGTGTGTTCTGATTGGTTAGGAGCTTGGCTGTGCTCTGATTGTCTGGGGGGTTGGCTGTGCTCTGATTGTCTGGGGGGTTGGCTATACTCTGATTGGCTGGGGGAGTGTTCTGTTTGGGTGGGGGCTTTGTTGTGCTCAGGTTAGTCTGAGTTGCAGGGGGATTTAAAATGGTGAGCTGCATTGCTATTTTTTGGCTTCGCATTCGTGGTCGTGCCTCATGTTCATGGTGGGTGTCAGTTTGCTTCATGTATGGATTGGAGGGGTTTAAAGTGGCTAATGATGCAGCTGTGGTATGGCTTCCGATTTGTGGTTGTGCCTCATCATCGGTGTGGTTTTGGGTTTGCTTTTTGCGTGGATGTGTGGTGGTGACATCCTGTGTGGTTTTTGTGAGTGTGGGTCTGGTGTCATTTTTTGTGTTAGGGAGTCGTTTGTCAATAAGAGCGGGTTTCCAAATGGCTGGTAGGCGGGAGGTATCATCTCGTTTGTTCATGCTATGTGGGTGTTTTTCTATCTTGATGGCTTCAGAGATAGATAATCAGATAGATAATGTTTTTGGCTTCTAGGCTCCTAGAAGCACAGAGCCGAAAACACCAGCCTGTAGATAACAAATGGGACTTCGTCGAAACATCGCCAAGACACTTCCAATTTTACGCGTAAGAAAACCCGAATAACCAAAGACCTACATATATATATATATATTTCCTCATTTCTAGTTTTGTGCTGGGAAAGGAGAGTTGGCAGAGGGGAAAAGCCAGCAGGTCTTGGGCTCCTGATGCGGGCTTGATGTGACTGCATGTCAGCACTACAAGTCTTTGGTTATGACATCAACCGGATCCATAATTACACTTAGTCAGCAGTGCGTAATATTAAACTCTGGAATGAAAAGGGTTGAGCTGCAGTCTGTAGCATCCTGTCAGAAATCTCTCAAACAAGCTTCACCTTCCCAACCTCTCTCTCAGGTTGGGAAGGTGAAGCTTTGAAACAAGGTAGGCCTCAGTTGGCAGGTTGGCAAGTGCAGTTGCTTGTAGAATAAACTTTTAATCCTAGATCAGTGTGATTTTTAGTGTGGGGGAAAAAAACCCTCAGAAGGGTTAGTTAATAGAAGAATATCATGAACAAAAATAGCAACAGCACTTAGACTTATATACCGCTTCCCAGTGCTTTTAAAACACGCTCTAAGTGGTTAGTCAGCCTCTTGCCCCCAACAATCTGGGTCCTCATTTTACTGACCTGGGAAGGATGGAAGACTGAGTCAACCTTGAGCCAGTTAGGATCGAACTCCTGGGAGTGGGAATGTTTTTTATAGCAATAGCTTTAGCACTTAGATTTATATACCGCTTTGCAGTGATTTACAGCCTTCTCTAAGGGGTTTACAGAGTCAGCATTATTGCCCCCAACAATCTGGGTCCTCATTTTACTGACCTGGAAAGGATGGAAGGCTGAGTCAACCTTGAGCCGTTCAGGATCGAATTCCTGACTATGGGCAGAGTCAGCCTGCAATACTGCATTCTAACCACTGGGAAGGAAGGAAGGAAGGAAGGAAAGAAGGAAAACAATAGCACTTAAACTTATATATTGCTTGCAGTGCTTTACAGCCCTCTCTAAGGGGTTTGCAGTCAGCCTGTTGTCCCCAATAAGCTGGGTCCTCATTTTACTGACCTCAGAAGGACGGAAGGCTAACTCAACCTTGAGCTGGCCAGGATCAAACTCCTGACTGTGGGCAGAGTCAGCCTGCAATACTACATTCTAACCACTGCGTCACCATGGGAAAGAGGGAAGGAAGGAAAGAAGGAAGTAAGGAAGGAAGGAAGGAAGGAAGAATAGCAATAGCACTTAGCAATAGCACTTAGACTTATATACCGCTTCACAGTGCTTCACAGCCCTCTCTAAGCGGTTTACAGAGTCAGCACATATCACCCCCAACAATCTGGGTCCTCATTTTATCGACCTGGGAAGGATGGAAGACTGAGTCAACCTTGAGCCGGTCAGGATTGAACTGGGGGGCTACGGGCAGAGTTAAGCTGCAATTCTGCATTCTAACCACTGCGCCACCATGGCGCTCCCAAAAAAAAATGTCATATTTGTTAAATATTTTCTACTGGCAGGATTTCTTGCTTGTGTTGCTCAAGTGCTGTAGGCCATTCAGAAATACAATTGTCTCTGGTAGGAGAGAATATATGTAGCCCAGAGTGGAACTGTGGGAGCCTTGGTGGTCTCTGAGCTTGCTGGTCCTCTTGCAGACGTTTCATTACCTAACTGGATAACATCGCCAATGCCTTGATCCATGCCTTCATTAGCGCTGATGGTGTTACCTAGTTTGGTAATGAAACGTCTGCAAGGAAACAACGAAGCTCAGAGAGTACCAATATCCATATTATTGTCTCTATGTTCCAATTAATTCTACTGCTATTTCTGTTTTTTTTTTCCACAAAAAGGGGCAAAATAGCAACTAGTCTTGGGCTGTAGAGGTTGAAAAGACTGGAAAACGGTGGGCTGCACAGACATACATTATCTCTTCAACGCTGATTCTTTCTGAATTCCTGAGCAAAAGCCTCTAGATTCATCTGGCAATGTCAGAAATCAATAGCAATTCAAGATGGAAAAGGCACTTATGCTGGATGTGATTTCAATGTTCCAGTCCTTATGATTTTTATTATATATATATATATATATATAAGGCAGTGGGTCCTACTGCATTTAATGAGACTTCTTCCCACAATAACAGATCTGCGGCTTTAGGCACAATTTATTTATTTTATTTTACTTACAGCCTCCCTGTGTACTAAAAGCAGGGCATGTCCTGGTCAGCTCCTCTAAAATAAAGATGTTTGAGCTACTATTTTTCTCTTCAAGCATTTGATTTAGCATTTCTATATGAAAATTACAGCAGCCCATTTTTCCCCCTGAATAATTGAGGGAGGCTTTTCCCAGAATACTTTGGTAGGGATCCATCCAGCTGGAGTGTAAAATGATAATAACATCATGAAGCAACATCTGCCTATCCCAAGCCTTTAGGAAGGACACGATAGATGGAGAAAAAGGGCAGTATCTAAAATCTGGCTGACTGAGCGATCATAATAACAACAAAAAAAGAAGAGAAAGAACTGGAGAAAAATCACAAAACATAAAGATCTGCAAATAGAAGTAGAATGACTGTGGCAAAAGAAAGCAAAGATTGTACCAATGGTCAGTAACATCTAAAACATCCGGAGCATCACTCAAACAACATCAGCATTGACAAATTCCCCATCAGTCAATGACAAAAGGCAGCTTTATTAGCTGGAATAGCTTACAACCTGCAATTGATACTTTTAAATGCCATCAATTCGATCCTGACCGGCTCAAGATTGACTCAGCCTTCCATCCTTCCCAGGTCAGTAAAATGAGGACCCAGACTGTTGGGGGCAACAGGCTGACTCTGTCAACCGCTTAGAGAGGGCTGTAAAAACACTGTGAAGTGGTATATAAGTCTAAGTGCTAGTGCTATCAAACTGCTACATCTGTCTATTCCAGGTCCTTGGGAAGGGCTTGATTAGTGGGTAAAAATGCTAAATCCAGTCTAAACATCTGGTTGAGTGTGCAACTGATCATTATCATCATTATCAATATCATCATCATCATCATCATCATCATCATCATCATCATCATCATCATCACCACCATCACCATCATCATTTTATAAATAGAATAGAATAGAATAGAATAACAGAGTTGGAAGGGACCTTGTAGGTCATCTTCACACATATTTCTGACATATGGCAATTCAGTCTCTTCTTGAAAGCTTCCAGTGATAAAACTCCCATAACTTCTGAAGGCAACTTCTGTTCCATTGGTCGATTGTTCTCAATTGTCAGAAAATTTCTCCTTATTTCCAGGTTGAATCTCTCCTTGGTCAGTTTCCATCTGTTATTCCTTGTCTGGCCTTCAAGTGCTTTGGAAAATAGGTTGGAACCCCCCCCCCGGTCTCTATGACAGCCCCTCAAATATTGGAACACTGCTATCATGTCTGCCCTGGTCTTCCTTTTCACTAGACTAGCAATGCCCAGTTCCTGTAACTGTTCTTCATATGTTTTAGCCTCCAGTCGCCTAATCTTCTTTGTTGCTCTTCTCTGCACTCTTTCTAGAGTCTCAACAACTTTTTTATAGTGTGGAGACCAAATCTGGTTGCAGTGTTCAATATTCAAACTTCCTTTTAGAATAGAATATAGAATATAGAATATAAAATATAGAATATAGAATATAGAACATAGAATATAGAATATAGAATAGAGTGGAATAGAACAGAGTAGAATAGAATACAATAGAATAGAATAGAGTAGAGCAGAGTAGAACAGAGAAGCATAGAACGGAGTAGAGTGGAGTAGAGTAGAGTAGAATAGAATAGAATAGAATAGAATAGAATAGAATAGAATAGAGTAGAGTAGAGTAGAGTAGAGTAGAGTAGAGTAGAGTAGAACAGAGTAGAACAGAGAAGCATAGAACGGAGTAGAGTGGAGTAGAATAGAGTAGAGTAGAGTAGAATAGAATAGAATAGAGTAGAGTAGAGTAGAGTAGAGTAGAGTAGAGTAAAGTAGAGTAGAACAGAGTAGCATAGAATGGAGTAGAGTAGAGTAGAGTAGAATAGAATCGAGTAGAGTAGAGTAGAATAGAATAGAATAGAATAGAATAGAATAGAATAAGGACCTTGTAGGTTATCTAGTCCAACCCCATCACCTAAGCAAGAGACCCTACACCATTTCTAACAGATGGCCATCCAGTCTCTTCTTGAAAGCTTCCAGTGATGAAACTCCCACAACGTCTGAAGGCAACTTCTGTTCCATTGGTGGATTGTTATTGCAGCCAACTCCCCACCACTCCAGGCGGTTTCTCCCTCTTTCCCTGTTCAGAGATAGACTGAGGGATTTGACAGTCAAGGAGAATATTCGTAACTCAGGGTTGAAATGAGGATTCCTCAGTGCTTTCTGGCCCCGGTCATTTTCTTGCAGAGAATATTTGTGGCTCAGGGTTGAAATGAGGGGGGGGGGTTTTCCTAGGTGTCCTTTGGTGTTCTTCTTGCAGAAGTTTCATTTGCTCATCAGTGCAAGGAAGCCTCCAAGATCAGAGAGCAGCAATTTGATAGCATGTTTGCGGGTCTTGAACTAATGAGATGGAGACGCATGAAAACCCATCCCTAATGCAGACATTTGCGTGGTTTCTTGGAAGGGAAAGACACCGTATCCTCGCGAGCATCCAATGCAGCTTCACACAGGGTCACCATTCTTTGCGTAATGCATTCTTTTCGCGCAGGCTTTTATTTTATCCCTCCCTCCCCCCGCTTTCCATGTAGAATGAAATTCTCCGAAAGCTGGAGAGAGAAAGTCACTGAAATGTGGTGCCATTATAAAGAAAATAAAAAGCCGGGGACGAAAAGCCAGACTGCACCTCACAATACACGGAATTAAGTTCTTTGCCTTGTATTAATCACACGCTGAGTATCATATCCCGGCAATAACAACTGCAGAGGGAGCACTTGTGGCTGTTTTGTGTACTGAACAGTGTGGCAGCTGGTCTGGCAGAGACTGAATTACAAATTTCAGTAAACAGCAAAGTGATTGCCGAAACTGTGTGACATTAACCTCTCTCTCTCTCTCTCTCTCCGCTTATGTCTCTATGCAATTATGGTTTTCTTCTTGAATTCTGTCACATGCGCTAAGCCAAAGTGTGTGTGTGTGTGTGTGTGTGTGTGTGTGTGTATATGTGTATGTATGTATGTTTACATTTACATTTAGCCCTTTGCTCTGATCATGTTAACAGGTTGTTAACGAAAGCTCAGCAGTTAATAAAAAAAGCCTTTCATCTTACATCCCAGAGCTCTTTATTTTTATCTGATTGACTTTAAATGTCCATACCTGGGATTCCTATATTCAAAATTATTAAAGACATGTATGTATGTATGTATGTATGTATGTATGTATGTATGTATGTATGTATCAAAGCCATAAGAAGAAACGTGGGGGAGGGCTAGGAATAAAACAAATGAATTCATAACGGGAAATTATAAACGTTAAGAGTTCCCGGGGGTGCCTACAATTTTAAGAAAATCTTTTAGAATCAGGTTAATAGTAGAGTTTTCCTCCCTCTACTCCTCCTTAAATCAAAAATAAAGTCATTTTGTGGAATAGATTCTTGGCAGAAATGTGGCATGCAGGCCACTACTTATTGACAGAAACATCATTTTCGGAGTCTTTAGCTGAGATATGCTCCTTATAAGCAGCTGAAAGGCAGTATGGGGAACGGTTAAGTCATCCTTAAGACGGTCTTTATGTATTTTATCATCCGGGGAAATTTAGAGGATGACTTTAGGCCAATCTCTTTCTCTCAGTCCAATCAATTCCCCTGGATTATTGCTGTGAAAAGAGAACGCACTTCAGCTGCGGAAAAGATTTGACATCTATCCATTGTTGGGACCGTTAAAACAGGCAGTCCTCGGGCACTCCTGAGCCTAATGTTTTGGCAGCCAGGTGAGACCGTGGTTAAGTGAGCCTTGCCCCATTTTACCACATTTTCCCGCCACTGTTGCAAAGTGAATCCCTGCAGTTGTGAAGTCAGCGACACGGGTTGTTAAGTGAGTCTGGCTTTTCCTGTGGACTTTGTTTGTCGGAAGATTGCAAAAAAGGACCACGTGGGATGCTGCAACCGTCATAAATACAAGTCAGGTGCCAAGCATTCAAATTTTGATCACGTGGCCGTGGGGATGCCCGCAGGAGTCGTACAGGAGACCCTGAAGCCACCATCTCACTTCTCCAGCTGAGGTCCAAATATGCTCCATGTCACGAGTGGACTTCATCTGTTGATGCCAACTATAATCTTCCTGGATAGAGATCTCCCTGATACATTTATTTCAATTTGCCTTTTGCTAATGGCTTCATGGGATGTTGTCCTTGAAAGTGATTTGAAAACGACAGTGGGTGCAATGCAGGGAGCCATGTGCAGATCTGTATATTGGAGAAGCAAAACAAGCACTTCACAAACGCTTGGCACAACATAGGAGAACAAACCCATCAGGACAAGAGTCAGCTGTCCATCTGCATTTGAAAGACAAAGGCTACACTTTCAAAAACCACAAAATCCACATTTTGGACAGAGAGGACTGCTGGTTTGAAAGAGGGCTCCAAGAGGCCATCTACTGTAGGTCAAAACTGAACAGCCCTCTCTCAATAGAGGGTGTGTGTGAGCGACATCATCTATCTCCAGTCTACAACACAGTCCTTGCAGCAGTTCCAAGGAGACTCCACACACATTTGCACTACTCAGGTGACCCTGAAGACACAGATAAGCCTCCAGCTAGCATTAAGGACTCACTAAACGAATGCAAATGAACAGCTGTCTGCAAGGAGTATGCATCTTTCCATTCCCCACCATCCAGTCAAAACATGGATGAGAAGTGAAACATCTTCAAAGAAAAAGAAGAAAGTCCAGTTGCCTTGTAAAAAAGCATCTTTGGAATGACTATCACCTGGATCAGTGGTTCTCAACCTTTCTAATGACGCGACCCCATAATACAGTTCCCCATGTTGTGGTGACCCCCAATCACTTATACATCACCGGGTGCCAGGGGCGTGGCCAAAGAAAAGGGGAAAAAAATGGCAGACAGCCTTGTTTGGGGACCCCCGTGAAATGGTCGTTCAACCCCAAATGGGGTCCCGACCCACAGGTTGAGAACCACTGACCTGGATGATTCAGAATCTCCGTAGACACGAAGAAGCAACCAGATTCCCATCCTTCTGTTCAGCATAGTAGAAGATCTGTAGGGATAATTTCAAGCCATCTACACCTATACAATTGTGCAATTGTGCAATTGTGCAAATGTGATCTTGATGCTTGCCTCAAACCTGTCAAGTATGATTCCTGAAGCAACAAAGAAAGAGCCTTTTTTAATTTGAGAGGGAGCCTTAATTAATATCTCAGCTAATGTGCTTTACATACTAAGTGGAGGAACTTTTATTTTTCCGAGGCGGTTCATGAGACAATCTTTCAGTAACCTGATTTCCATAACAGCAGCAGCAACAACAACAACCATGACAATGTTCTGATCAAGCAGCCTTTGTTGCTAAATTTCTACCGATTTTGATTCGCCGTGTATTTTATCTTTTTGCAAAGCTTGCTCTCGTGGGTGGTGCTTGGAATGGAAAGCATGGAATATACAAACATTTAAATACACAAGTATATTTCTCAGGATACAGTAGAATCCACAAAAAAATAAGCAAATGTCTTTCAATGCTTTCTATTATGAGAGAGCTGACCTTTGAAAAAGGTCCACCGATTAATATATCATGTGCTTTTTTGTGTTTATACTGTATATGTCATCATGTCTTGTGAAGTTTGGAGGCGTTGGGTATGTTTAACCTGGAAAAAAAATTCAGAAGGACAGGATGACTGTCATCAAATATATCAAGAGCCATGATGTAGAAAATGGGGCATCTTTATCCAGTGTTGCTCCAGGAGACTAGCTAAGAAGCAATGGCTTTAAAATTACAAGGCACTGATTTAGTAAGCTCCATCACAATGGAACAATTGAAGGGGTTTAAATAGAGGTTGGATGAGATTCTGTAGTACCAGATTAAATAGCTAATGACCAAGGTCCTTTAATCTTTACATTTTACGTTTCTAAATCACAGTTGGATTCCTGATGACTTCATATATACTTCCAGAAAGCAATGATAAGAGTGATTTGCCATGACTTTCTTCCAGTTTTTTTTTCAATTCCAAGTCTAGCTTATCACGTTACCAAGATCACGTGAAGTGTTAATACCACTTTACAATGCCTTGGTAAGACCACAACTGGAATACTGTATCCAGTTTTGGTCACCACAATGTAAAAAAAAGATGTTGAGATTCTAGAAAGAGTACAGAGAAGAGCAACAAAGATGATTAGGGGACTGGAGGCTAAAACATATAAGGAACGGTTGCTGGAATTGGGGATGTCTAGTTTAATGAAGAGAAGGATGAGGGGGGACGTGATAGCAGTGTTCCAGTATCTCAGGGGCTGCCCCAAAGAAGAGGGAGTCAAGCTATTCTCCAAAGTGCCTGAAGGCAGGACAAGAAGCAGCGGATGGAAACTAATCAAGGAGAAAAGCAACCAAGAACTAAGGAGAAACTTCCTGACAGTTAGAACAATTAACCAGGAGAACAACCCGCCTCCAGAAGCGGTGAATGCTCCAACACTGGAAGTTTTTAAGAAGAGACTGGACAGCCATTTGTCCGAAAAGGTATAGGGTTTCCTGCCTGAGCAGAGGACTAGATGACCTCCAAGGTCCCTTCCAACAACTACTTCTTCTTCTTCTTCTTCTTCTTCTTCTTCTTCTTCTTCTTCTTCTTCTTCTTCTTCTTCTTCTTCTTCTTCTTCTTCTTCTTCTTCTTCTTCTTCTTCTTCTTCTTCCTTCTTCTTCTTCTTCTTCTTCTTCTTCTTCTTCTTCTTCTTCTTCTTCTTCTTCTTCTTCTCCTCCTCCTCCTCCTCCTCCTCCTCCTCCTCTCCCTCCCTCCCTCCCTCCCTCCCTCTCTCTCTCTCTCTCAGATTTGGCTTGATTTCTCAGCTCCCCGCACCATGTTTTCAAAATTCAGTCCTATGCCTGTGTCTCTAGGTGTGGAAAAATGAAATCTCCTTCCTGCAGCCCTGCAGTAATCCAATTACAGGCCAGGTTGGATGTGGCCTGCAAACTAACAAGGGAGAAGAATTCACACTGACCTCTACCAGGTTACTGACTCTAGCTAGTTTCCCCGACTCTGCTGATCAGGATTCAGTTCCATTTATTTCAGACACCATCCGCATGATTCTGATGGACGGCAGGCCTTCGTTTCGCCTTCCACCACTCTGACACTCTGCGTTTATTTTGTCTCCAGGAAGGTGGGGCAAGGTGGTGGGGCAGGGTGGTGTCTGTTTGTGTGTGTGTGTGTGTGTGTGTGTGTGTGTGTGTGTGTGTGTGTAGGATTGCAAGGAGCAGCAGAATCGTCTGTCAGAAAGGACAAAACCCCAGCTATCAATCAGCAGGGGACCTCAGCAGAAAGAGTGTGTTTTGTGAACTCCGCAGCTCCAAAGCTTTCTTTAGCTATTCAGACATTATTAATGCAACGGGAGAGGGCTGAGCTGTGAAAGGAGTTTCAGGCAATCCCCCCCCCTCTCTCTCTCTCCCTCCCCCTTCATACAACCTTAATTGTGTATCTTGTCACTGCAAACCTTTGAGACCTGTGATTATTCCAGCCAATTTGAAATGATTCCTGCCCGAGGTTTGCCAAGCTGTCTTTGGGGGCTTTAGAAAATGTCAGAAACTAAATACCCTATTTATGATGTACGCGCAGCCTTTGAAAACCACCCCGTTGCAAAGGGTATGGTTCAATGGGCTAATCGGTCTTTGGAAAAAAAAAGTCTTGGGATTAGGTCCCCGCCCATCTTCTTGATACTCAGGGATTTAAAAAAAGAAAAGCCTTTAACTTCTTTCAGGAAAAGAAACAATCAGCAGCAGTAACACATCCCTTTTTTTTTGGCGGGGGAAGGGATGTGTTATGCTACTCAACCATCTCAGCAGGCTTGAATGAGGACCTTTGTATTTTGTACCTCTTAGTAACCTCAGTGCTATATTTCTCAGTCTATTTTTTCTATCCATCTGGCCGGTTGTAAGGAGCGTCCACTCGCTGACCTTGTGACAGAGTCATCATGGGATATAAGAAGGCGTAGGTAGCTCACATCTGATCTAGCCAGCTTTACCAGCAGCTGGAAATTGAACGTAGTTCTGCACAGGTGCTCTTTGCCATCACTATCACCTGAGAACAGAATGACAGTTGTGTTTGGAAGAACAGCCCAGGGGACATCTTTGCTCTTTTGTTGTTTGTGAGGAGCTCAACCCCATCCAGAAGGTTCTATAGCCTCATCCAGTTTTGGTCACCATGATGTAAAAAAGATGCTGAGACTCTAGAAAGAGTACAGAGAAGACCAACAAAGAGGATCAGGGGACTGGAAGCTAAAACATATAAGGAACGGTTGCTGGAATTGGGTATGTCTAGTTTAACGAAGAGAAGGAGGAGGGGGGACATGATAGCAGCGTTCCGGTATCTCAGGGGCTGCCCCAAAGAAGAAGGAGTCAAACTATTCTCCAAAGCACCTGAAGGCAGGACAAGAAGCAACGGATGGAAACTCATCAAGGAGAGAAGCAACTTAGAATTAAGGAGAAATTTCCTGACAGAACAGTTAATCAAGGGAGTAGCTTGCCTCCAGGACTTGTGAGCGCTCCATCGCTGGGGGTTTTCAAGAAAAGATTGGATAAACATTTGTCCAGGATGGTATAAGGACTCCTGTCTTTGGCAAGGGGTTGGATTAGAAGACCTCCAAGGTCCCTTCCAGGCCTGTGAGTCTAGGAGTCTATGAAGAGCACCAGGGTTATAGTCTGATAACATCATCTGTCGGACAACTTTGTTTATTTGAAAAGAGAATCAAACTCTACTCTCTGTCTGTTTCATACCTTGGTATCGTCTTCCTCTAATTACTGCTTCAAATGAGAAAACATTGTGAAGGTGGATAGTGCACCTTCTCTCAACTGCCAGGCATGCTTCATGAGAAAATATTCTTCACCCTCTGCTGTGAATATAATTTTCCATAAGGACTGGTTTGACCTTGGTTTGAATTGGCAGAAGGGTAGTGTGTGCGTGATGGACAACTAAATGGCTTTTTAACCGAGGTTGATGAGAGCAACGCGAGAGGGGATGAAGCTTGAAGGAAAGAAACTTGAGAAGGAGATGAAGCTTTGAGCGGACAAGCATGGCAAGCTTGTTAGATCAAAGAACACGGATGGTAGCCCATGGGAATGAAAAGTCCCCTTTCTCTGAGGTGAACATATATACATCTGCAGTCACTTTGTTACTATAATACTCATTCATGGTAAGTTATACTAGCATAGACTCTGTCCTATCTAAATTGCTTCTGAATCCTTTCATGATATATCTATACAGGTGAATGAGAACCACTGAACTAAAAACAGAACAGAAAATCACAGTTGGAAGAGAACGTGGAGGTCTTCTAGTCCAACCATTCTGGACAAATGGTTGTCCAATCTCTTCTTAATCTCTTCAGTACTGGAGCACCACAACTTCTGGAGGCAAGCTGTTCCCCTGATTGATTGTTCTACTTGTTAGGAAATGTCTCCTTAGTTCCAGGTTTCTTCTCTCCTTGGTTAGTTTCCATCCGTTGCTTCTTATCCTGCCTTCAGGTGCTTTGGAGAATAGCTTGACCCCTTCTTCTTCTTGGTGGCAGCCCCTGAGATATTGGAAGACTGCTATCATGTCATCCCTAGTCATTAAAAGTAGACATACCGTAAATGCCGGCGTATAAGGCGACTTCCGTGAGCGCTGAAATCGGCGCCAAAGACGGGGGTCGTCTTATACACCGAGTCGTCTTATACGCTGGAAATACTGGTAGTTTCCGGCGTATAAGATGACGTTCTAGGAATGTGGCCCGGCGATAAAGACAGGGGTCGTCTTATACGCCGGGTCGCCTTCTACGCCGACATTTACGGTACTCAATTCCAGCAACCGTTCTTTATTTATTTTAGCCTCCAGCCTCCTGATCATCTTTGTTGCTCTTCTCTGCGCACTTTCAAGAGTCTCAATGTCTTTTTTATATCCTGGTGACCAAAACTGGATGCACTACTCCAAGTATGGCCTTACTAAGGCATTACAAAGTGATATTAACACTTCATGTGACCTTGATTCCATCTAAAGGAAAAGTGATTTTGAACTTGGGGCATTTTCCTCTTCCCCTTCCTCTCTTTCTCCCTTTGGGGAACTTGCACCTAGTGGTATCTAACCAATCTTTTCTGGAGAAGGAAGCTAAGTAGCAATGGGACTAAGTAATATTTGGTTGGAAGTCCACCAGGAAATTCCAGGATTGTAGGTAAAAAAATGGGAAGAAAGCAATGGCATTTTATAAAAAACAATGTTTCTGTGGACATTTTATGATTTATGATTTACAAAGTCAAAGGAGTCAGATCAAGGATGCTATCTCCATCTTCATCCATTTCCATCTCCATCTCCATCTCCATCACCATCTTCATCTCCTACTCCATCATCTTCATTATTTTCATCATATTCTTCATCTCTATCTCCATCATTTTCATCATCTCCATCATCTCCGTCTTCCTATCTCCTATCTCCATCATCTCCATCTCCATCATTTTCATCATCTCTATCAACCATCATCCTATCTCCATTTCCATCATCTCCATCATTTTCATCATCTTCATCATTTTCATCAACTCCATCATCTCCATCTTCGTACCTCCTATCTCCATCATCTCCGTCTTCCTATCTCCTATCTCCATCATCTCCATCTCCATCATTTTCATCATCTCTATCAACTCCATCATCCTATCTCCATCATCTCCATCTCCATCATCTCCATCATCCTATCTCCATTTCCATCATCTCCATCATCTCCATCTCCATCATTTTCATCATCTCCATCAACTCCATCATCTCCATCAACTCCATCATCTCCATCTCCATCTTTCTTTTTCGCAAAAATAATGTCATGTTTTACTCCTTCCCTGATCTCTGATATGAATCTGTTGCAGCTAACCTCTGTGAAAATATATTCGACGAGGTCTTTCTTCTTCTTCTTCTCCTTTTCAAGCAACATTTATGTCGTTTGCACTTACCATAAAATTACAAAGTCATGAGAAACCTTATTTGATTTTCTCCGAGAGACCTCAAAGGGCAGAAATCACAGCAAGCCTTCCACGCTGGAAGGCCTTGCTGCTGATGAGCGATGGTATCAATAATTCATGCTTGCCCTCTGATTAGCAAGGACTTAATTGGACCTCAACGATGCGCTGGCCTCTTTTCCAGATACATGTCAAAATGTGAGCCTGTTAACGGAGGGGGCAAAGTTAATTCCTATTAATGGGCACCTGCGAACCTGAAGGAAGTCTCTGGGGAAGAGAAAAAAAAAAACAGATTGCATTCTCCTATCATTCAGCCAAATCACTGGGGTAAAGGACAACTCATTTAGCAAAGATCTCTTGGCTGTAATTGCTTGGCCAGCTCTGAAAGACACGGGAGTACGGGATCACATCTCGGGATGTTGAAAATTCTCCCCCTCCCGTGCAAAAAATGAAGCCCTTTCTGGACTTCCTTCATTGGAGGCTAAATTTCTTCCATTTTGTTATTGGTCTATTCTATTCTATTCTATTCTATTCTATTCTATTCTATTCTATTCTATTCTATTCTATTCTATTCTATTCTATTCCATTCCATTCCATTCCATTCCATTCCATTCTATTCCATTCCATTCCATTCCATTATTCTATTCTATTCCATTCCATTATTCTATTCTATTCTATTCTATTCTATTCTATTCTATTCTATTCTATTCTATTCTATTCTATTCTATTCTATTCCATTCCATTCCATTCCATTCCATTCCATTCCATTCTATTCTACTCTACTCTACTCCATTCTGCATTCTCTTCTCTTCTCTTCTCTTCTCTTCTCTTCTCTTCTCTTCTCTTCTCTTCTCTTCTCTTCTCTTCTCTTCTCTTCCATTCCATTCCATTCCATTATTCTATTCTATTCTATTCTATTCTATTCTATTCTATTCTATTCTATTCTATTCTATTCTATTCTATTCTATTCTATTCTATTCTAGGTTGCTTCTCCCCTTGATTAGTTTCCATCCATTTTTGTTTGTCCTGAATAGGATCTTGGTTTGGATTTCAGTTCTCACCGGGTCCAACCAGCCAGGGACTGTGGATTCTGCAATCCTAAATATTGAAAAGAGTACCTATGGCTTGTCCCTCAGCTCAGCTATGTCCTTGTACCTGGATTGCTGCTTCTGTCACTTCCATACATCACCATCAGCTCTGGCCTTCATGTTGGAATAACAGCCATGTGGATGTCGTTTGGGTTAGTGACTCAATGCCATGTTTGCAGAGCAAATGGGAATGAATAAAATTAAGAAAGAGGAGGTAAGCAAAGGTTGAGCCGTCTTTCACTTATTAAAGGTGAAAGAAAGTGGAGAGAGTCTGTTTGCTGCTCAGTATTAATTATCCGTCAGGTTTTGTTAATTGGACGTGCAAACTCAGGGCAAAGAGGTGGACGGGAAATTTACATAGCTGCCGACTTTTATCTTCCCTGGCTCAAAAATTCAGAGGAATGGCAGACTGGGAAAGCCTCGGAAAGAAAGATGATGACAAATGCAGACAAAATGTTGAAGGGCAAAAGTGTTTGTTGCCAAGAGCGTGATTTTCTGGGTTGTAGCACAGGACTGTGAAAATGGGATCATTAGAATGGCAGATAAAAGAAGAAGGGATCGCTCTGAACTGTAGCTCAAGAGAAATTGACAGGAAGACAAGAAGAACAAATAGATACTGGCTGAAATAAAAAAAAAACAGGCTGCTGTGTGGAAACGTTAATAATGGAAGCTGAAACTGAAATGTTTTGGACGTGTAATGTCAAGGCAGCGGGACTTGGAGAAGACCTTCTAATCTTGGAGAAACCAAGAGAGAGAGAGAGAGAGAGAGAGAGAGAGAGAGACGAGAGAGAGAGAGAGAGAGAGAGAGAGAGAGAGAGAGAGAGAGAGAGAGAGAGAGAGAGAGAGAGAGAGACGGACGAGAGAGAGAGAGAGAGAGAGACGAGAGAGAGAGAGAGAGAGAGAGAGAGAGAGAGAGAGAGAGAGAGAGAGAGAGACTAGAGTGGCAAATAAGCTGGGAAGCAACTTATAGGAAGGTGTTATTACTGGAAAATGATCCCTGAGCTATGAAGTTCAAGAAGAATTGGAAGTGATTGAATAAGAACTGCGTGAAGCAACCCAGAGGAAGGGATTCGGTGTACACGTTGAATCAGAAAATACAGGACAGGCAATAAAGTCTCTTCTGAATAAAGCTCTTTTCCTTGGCTTTGATGAGCATGGTGATGATAATGTTATCCATTCATTCATGTCTGACCAGTTTGAGGATTTCATTGTCTATTATTCAGGACATAATAGCAGGAAAACCAACGGAATGGCATTTATTATAAGCAAGAAAGTTACTAGATTGCACTAACTAAGTTGCATTAACAGAGGGATTCAGTCAAGATCGCGTGAGGTACTAATACCATTCTATAGAGCCTTAGTAAGACCCCCACCTAGAATACTCCAACCAGATTTGGTCTCCACACTATAGAAAAGATGTTGAGACTCTAGAAAGAGTGCAGAGAAGAGCAACAAAGATGATTAGGGGACTGGAGGCTAAAACATGTGAAGAACGGTTACAGGAACTGGGTATAGCTAGTCTAGTGAAGAGAAGGACCGGGGGAGACAGGATAGCAGTCTTCTAAGATTTGAGGGGCTGTCACAGAGAGGAGGGGGGTGGTCAACCTATTTTCCAAAGCACCTGAAGGCCAGACAAGGAATAACAAATGGAAACTGATCAAGGAGAGATTCAACCTGGAAATAAGGAGAAATTTTCTGACAATTGAGAACAATCGACCAATGGAACAGAAGTTGCCTTCAGAAGTTATGGGAGCTTCATCACTGGAAGCTTTCAAGAAGAGACTGGACTGCCATCTGTCAGAAATATGTGTGTAGATGACCTACAACAGTGGTTCTCAACCTGTGGGTCGGGACCCCATTTGGGGTCGAACGACCATTTCATGGGGGTCGCCAAACCATGCTGACCACCATTTTGTTCCCTTTTCCCTAGCTGTCCTACTCCCTCTTATTGGTGGCCACACCCACATGGGGATCACCACAACATGGGGAACTGTATTATGGGGTCACGGCATTAGAAAGGTTGAGAACCACTGACCTACAAGGTCCCTTCCAACTCTATTATTCTATTCTATTCTATTCTATTCTATTCTATTCTATTCTATTCTATTCTATTCTATTCTATTCTGTTCTGTTCTGTTCTGTTCTGTTCTGTTCTGTTCTGTTCATCAGTGGAAAACCTCTTAACTGTCAATGACCAAATTATGACCATCAGACACCATCACAGTTATTCAAATCTTTGCCCCAACGACTGCCACAACAGAGCTTGAAATAGACAACTTTTGTGCCATAGTCCAAGGAACTCTGAAACAAGTGACTAAAAATGACATTGTTTACATTCTGGGTAATTTCAATGCAAAAGCTGGCAAACAAGTGGAGACAGATGGCACTGGTGGTTTTGGACTGGGTGAGGGGAACAATGCTGGTGATCACTGGGTACAATTTTGCCAAGAAAACCAATTCAGGATCATGAACACTAGGTTGAAACAACACAAGCCCTGTTCATACACTTGGACCTTACCAAATGGACTCCACCATAATCGGCTTCAATACAGATATGATTTGTCATAACCATCTTCCAACTCTCTCTTTTTAAGACCCTGCAATTCCTTAATTCAGGGTAGAGTCACAGCAACTGGATGGAGGTGAGCATTTACTGGCTGGATACCCTTATTGATGCCACATGGAATTTGCAGCAGATTGTCATGGAAAAACCCAATGAAAAAGACAAGAGACAGCAGCACAAAACAATAATTCTTACTTTAAGATTCAGAGATTTATTTGGCTAATAATTTGGAACATAGCACATAACACAACATCACTTACATTAATAACCCATTGCAATGAGGATCATATGGCATAGTAGATTCCAAAAGGACAGCTATAGGCCAATGGCAAATCAATCAGGTCCAGTCTCAACACTTTATACTCTTTCCCGTTCTAAGATTGTAGTCAGATGGTCTGCTGACTTCTGCTGACTTTTGACTGACCTCCTGCTAACCTTCTGCTAAACATAACTTTCCACATATACCAGTGGACATTGGAACCCACATCCATCAGCTACATTCAGTTCCCTATTTCTTACTGTTCCAGACTTTATGTTCTAAATATGCTTGAAACAAGCAAGCTTAGCAAAATCATATTAAGTAAAGTACAGTTGCAAACTGCAAAATTAAGCATAGCACAGACTTTGGTTCAATACTTTGTCCATGAGGCCTGATTTAGTTCACCTGGGCCTAAGCCTTGCATAAAAAAAACAATAGCCAATATTTTCATTTTCCACAATATATATATATATATATATATATATATATATATATATATATATATATATATATATATATATATATATATATATATATATATATATATATTCTCTGCACCGTAGGAGAGAAACATCTGCCGCTACCTAGAATTGAACTCTCAATTTTCCAAGTAGGAGGCAAGCGTCTTCACCACTAGCCCACCATGTAGCTCGTTGTCACAATCTTCTTCCAACATGATGATGTAGGAATTTCATGTTGGTCTTTCAATCAAGTATGGACCAGATAGGATGTGCTTGATTTTTTGAAATCATTTGAGGTCGGTCAGATGTTGCCCCACAGTTGAGAAAGAGGTTCCCAGATTGGTTAACAGACCTGGGATTCCCTGGCTGCATCTCCATCTAGGTTCAAACCAGGCCTGCCTCTGCTTAAGTTCCAGGTCCACACTAGGTTGGCCAAGGGCTACCATCTGCCGAAGCAGATGCCACCACACACGATGAGCAAAATACAACACTACTAACACGGAACTCAAATTCCTTTCAGCAATGTAATTTCACTCAAAACGTGGCTCCAGCTTATGGTTTGAGTGGGCATTTGGAACACATCACAGCTGGTTTCGTCAATGAATTGGCCCATTTCTCTGAAGCTGCAGCCTGCTAGCAGCTTTGCTCTTTATTATTTATTTATTAATCCAATCTATATTGCCGTCCATCTTATTTGAAGATGAACCTTCCAGCCAACACAGTCCTAGGCTGCATTCATAGAGGAATAAAAATCAAGATCACATGAAGTGCTGGCATCACTTTATAATGCCCTGGGAAGACCCCACTTGGAATGCTGCATTCAATTTTGGTCGCCACAGTATAAAAAAAGATGTTGAGACTCTGGAAAAAGTGCAGAAAAGAGCAGCAAAGTTGATTAGGGGGATGGAGGCTGAAACATATGGAAAACAGTTACAGGAATTGGGTATGTCTAGTTTAACGAAGAGAAGGACTAAGGGTGACATGATAGTAGTCTTCCAATATCTCTAAGGGGCAGCCACAAAGAAGAGGGTGGTGTCAACCTGTTCTCCAAAGCACCAGAAGGCAGGACAAGAGGCAATGAATGGAAACTAATCAAGAAGAGAAACAACCTGGAATTAAGGAGAAATTTCCTGACAGTTAGAACAATAAATCAGTGGAACAACCTGCCTTCAGAAGTTGTGAATGCTCCAACACTGGAGGTTTCCAAGAAATTGGAATTGGACATCCATTTGTCTGGAATGGTACAGGGTTTCTTGCTTGAGTAGGAGGCTGGACTAGAAGACCTCCAAGGTCCCTTCCAACTCTGTTATTCTGAGTGTGCACAACAGTAATGTCTTTATCTTAACAAAAAGAGGGAATGAAGTTGACCTGGCCATTTTTTTCTCTTCCTGTTCCATAAGGTTCCTCCCTCTGTTCCCTTTGCTTCAGTTGATGAGAGCCGAAGATTAAAAATAACTTTGTGTGTGTGTGTGTGTGTGTGTGTTTGCGTTTGTGTGTGTGTCTCTGTATGAGAAATTTTTTTAAAGGAAGGTAGGTATTCTAGACAGCAAGATATGACTAATGTTCTCCAGCTGTGGGTAATTGCTTTTCAGTACTGCAGTTACTTTGAAAATGGCAATGGATTCTGCTCCAGCATAAACAACTCAAGATAGGGTCTCTCTCCCCCCCAAAAAAGGTCTAATTTCATGACTTTTCTGAAGAGTTTTAGAAGAAACTCTGGAAATAAACACACACACACACACACACACACACACACACACACACACACAAAGTCTGTCGGTGTTTTAAGTGTTTAAGTTAAGCCCAACTTCTATGTATTCACCTCCATCCCCAATTGAAATGCATATAAAAATTCATAGAATCATAGGGCTGGGAGGGGCCAACTTGCTATCCAATCTTTTTTTTCTTTCTTTAAAAGATATTTTATATATTTTTTATAATTACAAATCATATTTAACTGATTAATAATTTGTTGTTGGTAGTTGCGAAGTCGTGTCCGACCCATCGCGACCCCATGGACCAAGTTCATCCAGGCCTTCCTGTCCTCTACCATCTTCTGGAGTCCATTGAAGCTCATGCCTACTGCTTCAGTGACTCCACCCAGCCACTTCATTCTCTGTCGTTCCCTTCTTCTATTGCCCTCAATCTTTCCCAGCATCAGGCTCTTCTCCAGGGAGTCCTTCCTTCTCATTAGGTGGCCAAAGGACTTGAGTTTCAGCTTCAGGATCTGGCCTTCTCAAGAGCAGTCAGGGTTGATCTCCTCCAGGCCTTCCTGTCCTCTACCATCTTCTGGAGTCCATTGAAGCTCACGCCTCCTGCTTCAGGGACTCCATCCAGCCACCTCATTCTCTGTCGTCCCCTTCTTCTCTTGCCCTCCATCTTTCCCAATATCAGGCTCTTCTCCAGGGAGTCCTTCCTTCTCATTAGGTGGCCAAAGGACTTGAGTTTCAACTTCAGGATCTGGCCTTCTCAAGAGCAGTCGGGGTTGATCTCCTCTAGGACCGACCGGTTGGATCACCTTGCAGTCCAGGGACTGACAGGAGTCTTCTCCAGCACCAGAGTTCATTATTAATAATAATACATCTTAAATTCCTACTCTCTACTCTGTTTTTCTAGCCCTTGGTAAAATGTATCCCATGTTTGAAAGTATTCTGTATCTTCTTTTGGAGAATAAGTCAACCCCTTCTTCTCCATGGCAGTCCCTCAAGTATTGGTAGACAGTTATCATGTCCCCCTAATTCTTCTCTTCATTATACTAGACATATCAAGTTCTCTTAACTGTTCTTCATATGAGAAGAGAATATAGAATATAGAATGTAGAATGTAGAATGTAGAATATAGAATATAGAATGGAGTGGAATGGAGTAGAATAGAATAGAATAAGGACCTTGTGGATAATCTAGTCCAGGGGTGTCAAACTCAATTTCATTGAGGGCCGCATCAGTATTGCGGTTGCCCTCGGGGGGCCGTGTGAGTGTGGGCAGGGTGGGTGCGGCCTACTTGGTGGATGGGGTGGGTGTGGCCTACTGGGTGGGCATTGCCAGTTCTACATCATTTGCATCAAGGGTGCCTGTGGGGGCCTGGACAGGAGTGGGACAGATCTGAGGGTCTCTGGCAGAAAGGGGTGGGACCAGGGCAGAGCCCATCAAGAAGTTATGGGTGCTCCATCACTGGAGGCTTTTAAGAAGAGACTGGACAGCCACTTGTCTGGAATGGTATAGGGCCTCTTGCTTGAGCAGGGAGTTGGACTAGAAGACCTCCAAGGTCCCTTCCAGCTCTACTCTGATTGAAACAGAGATCCACCTTGGAGCAAGGAATATGTCTACAACTGATCTCTCTCTCTCTCTTTCTCCCAGTAGCAAAAAAACAAAACAAAAAAAAAAACAACCTCTCTCCAAACCAACAAACTTACCTTAATAAGCCAACATGGCTTGGAAGAATGAGTTCCCATACCCTTCCAACAATGGAGCTCTTAACTCACTAGCCTCTGAACTGAACAGTTTGCCCTGCCATCTGGCTAAGGTGAAGGTCAGACAGATAAAACCTCCCATCTCCCTGAAGAATAGTTAACCAACACAAGAGCATCAATTCAAAGCCATTGTAAAACTCTTGTTAAAAGGCAGCTGAAAAGGGAGGCTGGGCTTCGGAGAGGAAATCTGCTAGCCAGACCCACCCCAACCCTTCCAGTTCATTGCCCGTATTGTGCTAGGAAAAAGGAGCTTGCTTGGAATTCTCTTCTCTTCTCTTCTCTTCTCTTCTCTTCTCTTCTCTTCTCTTCTCTTCTCTTCTCTTCTCTCCTCTCCTCTCCTCTTTCTCTTCTCTTTCTCTGCTCTGCTCTTCTCTTCTCTTCTCTTCTCTCCTCTCCTCTCATCTCCTCTCCTCTCCCCTTCTTCTCTTCTCTTCTCTTCTCTTCTCTTCTCTTCTCTTCTCTTCTCTTCTCTTCTCTTCTCTTCTCTCCTCTCCTCTCCTCTCCTCTCCTCTCCCCTCCTCTCCTCTCCTCTCCCTTCTTCTCTTCTCTTCTCTTCTCTTCTCTTCTCTTCTCTCCTCTCCTCTCCTCTCCTCTCCTCTCCCCTTCTTCTCTTCTCTTCTCTTCTCTTCTCTTCTCTTCTCTTCTCTTCTCTTCTCTTCTCTTCTCTTCTCTGCTCTTCTCTTCTCTTTCTCTTCTCTGCTCTTCTCTTCTCTTCTCTTTCTATTCTATTCTATTCTATTCTATTCTATTCTATTCTATTCTATTCTATTCTATTCTATTCTAATTCTAAAGGCTGAATTTTATTTATTTATTTATTTATTTATTTATTTATTTATTTATGAGACTTATATACCGCTTTAAGCGCAAGCACTCTCTTAAGCGGTGTACACCAGTAAGCAATGTATATATATATTTACATTGCCCCCAACAATCTGGGTCCTCATTTTACCTACCCCGGAAGGATGGAAGGCTGAGTCAACCTTGAGCCGGTGAGATCTGAACCGCTGACCTGCTGAACACAGTCAGCTAACGTGGCCTGCAGATGAATCAGAATCCTTCAATCAAAAGAGCTGGAAAGGGGTCCAAGGGAAAAAAAAAAGAAGAGACTTTGCTCACCTCTTCTGGACCTTTAACCTTCCAGTTCCCCAGAAGTTGATTGAAAACATTTCATCCCATCCCTCTGGGGATCTGGTGAAACAGATCCTGAGGGAAAAGGCCTGTTCTCCCTGCCCCCCCCCCCCCGCTGCCTCCTAAGAAAATTGTTTTGCATGCCTTCCACTCTTCAGCCACAGAAATGTGGAGTCCTCAACACTCTCTGAGCTTCGTTGTTTGCTTGCCAATGTTTCAATACACAACTTGGCAACATCATCAGCGCAAGTGAGTGCGGGATTTGCTCCCTGTTTGCCTCTCTAGAAAATCAAAAACCTAAAAATAGAAGAAAATTAAATTATGGTTTCGTTTCCTGTCACAGCACTCTTTCACATCCATAGATTCAGAACTAGCACAGAGACTATAATGCGGTGTCTGGAAAGAGTAGCATCCCACAACATATAAACGGAAGCACGGATCTAGTATGTAGCTGACATCTTTTGTTATAATAATAAAAAAAAGAGGAACAATTAGAGTAGACCCACGAAACAATCAACAACAGTTTCAAAGGAATAACATTCACAAAGGAAGGAGGGAAAAAAAAAAGCAATGTGTTACCCTTCCTGGATATCCTCATCAGCAAAACTGATGGCAAATTAGAAGTAAAGGTCGAATTATAATCTCGTCAGATGGTATATTTTAGGGATATTTTAGAATGTGCAGAAATGGATAGATTAATTTTTGTTGCACTTGCATTTTGGTCTGTGACTAAAATAAAAATTATTATTATTATAGATTAACATTAGAGATTAAAGAGAAAAAAGACTCAGTCTATTATAAAGCATGGGAAAACTTTTTATCAACGGTTAACAAAATGAGATAATGAAATTGGAATTTATTAAGATGGCTGGTTTTTTTTTCTTTTGATGAATGGATATGTTTTATAATTTTTGGTATCCTTGTTGACTACAGTTACTGATTATTATATTAGCCCAGTTGAAAACTTGTATCTGGATGATAGTTTGCTTGCTAAAGGTTGACATGTCTATGGGGGCAACCCCATTGTTGTACCCACCCCCACCCAACCCTTTCCTTGAACCCTACCCCGAAACCCACTACCTATGTTGACCCTCCCTTTCCCCTACCTCAGTGGTTCTCAACCTTTTTAATGCCGCGACCCCCAACAGATCGTAAGTCGAGGACTACCCAACCGGTCGTAAGTCAAGGACTTTCCCTGCCTGGGAGTGCCGCTCATGCGTGGTGCCACCCCCTGCGCCGTCCGAGGTGTACCTGGCAAGCGGCAGAGATGGAGCAGGCCGACCACCGGCTGGGCCACCAGCTGGCCCAGCCCAAGGGAGGTAAGGCACCCGCCGGGCCCCACGCACGCCAGCAACCCTCCCTGTGCCTGCCGGCCTCCCACCTCCCACACCTGGCCCTCTTTTACTTACATTTTTAGTAGTTGCTCAGCAGGGAGGGGTGGAAGCTTCCAGACAGCTCGCCTTTGCTGCAGACAACTTGTAGCACTGTTTGCAGAATGGGACTTTTGGTGGGCTCAGCAGGGCAGAGACAGCCTGGACAATTCCTATTGGCTTTTGAAAGCCAATAAAATTAGACTCTATTCAAGAGAGTCTATTCTATTGGCTTTCAAAATCCAACAGAATAAAAGGGATAGCATAGCTAAGGAAAAGGGGGAAAAAATGGCAGATTCCGTTCTTTGGCGACCCCCGTGAAATGGTCATTCGACCCCAAATGGGGTCCTGACCCACAGGTTGAGAACCACTGCTCTACCTCCATAAAACCTAATAAAATATTAAAAAAAAGGAGAGCATTGGTAACTGAAAAGAAGAAGAAGTAAAAGTCTCCCAAACATCTTAAGTAAAGAGATGTTTACAAGATATAGGATGTAACAGCCATTATGTAGGCAGTAGGATGTACCCAACTAGCAGTCAGAAGACATAGTGAAGATGTCATGGTTCCAGCAGATGAAACTCTTCAAAGAAATTCGAGGCATTGTTTACCTTAAAGAATCTTTATTCGTGTAGCATAGCATCGGCACATACATAGTCCAAGCCAAAATCTGAATTCCCCTCCCCTGGGCACATAGTCTCAAAGCACAATTCCCTCCTCTAATTAACCATCATAAATCGCATTCTCCAATTCGTTTGAAATGCTGGCTTTCCCTCCAGTTCTTCAACCCGCCATTTCTTATCATCTCTTATTATAAAAAAACCTTTGTTCCCACCCTTATGCAGTATTGTTATGTCTAACTAAACTCCCACGTACATTCCTCCTCCCCCCCAGTTACATCTAATTCTAACTCTAAGAGTAAAACATAAAGTAAAGGAAAATGGCCGCATCACCATATGTTGTCAAAGCAAGAACATTTGATGTTACCAGCGTTGACAGAAGATTCCTTAATCCCATAACACATGGATGGACTCAACTGTAATAGCAACTGGGAAACTGTGAGCATCCTAGACCAATCCAAAAATGTTAAGGAATTCCTGGAAGTTTGGCGTTGAGGCAAATCAGCCATCAACAGATACAGAGGAATAAACTATATTCATACACCATTCATAGAGACACATCTATGGAGATTCTCAGTCAACCAGGTTGTCCCAAAGTTGCTTTTTCAAAAGGCAACTGGAATTTGTTTTTCCTTGAGGGCACTTCATCAGAAGAGAAGAACTAGGGGATGACACAATAGCAACCTTCCAATATCTCAGGGGTCACCCCAAAGAAGAACTGGGGGTCAAGCTATTCTCCAAAGCACCTGAAAACAGAACAAGAAACGGACAGAAACTATTCAAAGAGAGAAGCAACCTAGAAATAAGGAGAAATTTCCTGACAGAACAATCAACCAGTGAGACAGTTTGGCCTCCGGAAGTTGTGGGTACTCCATCACTGGAGGTTTTCAAGAATAGACTGGACAGCCATTTGACCAGGATGATATAGGGTTTCCTCCCCTTGAGCAGGGGGTCTCTTCCAACTTTGTCATTCTGTCCTTCTGTTATCTTTTTCACTTGCAGTTCTGCGGCAGAGGTACGCTTTGCAGTCCGTAAGAGCTAAAGCACAAGAAAGAGCTGAAAGATGCTCATTAGAAATGGTGGTAGTTAATTCTCCCACTGTAGATCAGGCCCAGTCAGAAGCAAAACATCTCCGCAAAGAAAACAAACAGGTTGACACTGAAAATAGTATTTCTCAAGGTAACTGTTTTATTTATTTATTTATGAGACTTATATACCGCTTTAAGTGCAAGCACTCTCTAAGCGGTGTACACCAGTAAGCAATGTATATATATATTTACATTGCCCCCAACAATCTGGGTCCTCATTTTACCTACCCCGGAAGGATGGAAGGCTGAGTCAACCCTGAGCCGGTGAGATTTGAACCGCTGACCTGCTGAACACAGTCAGCTAAAGTGGCCTGCAGTACTGCACACTCTAACTGCTGCGCCACCTCGGCTCTTTTATTTTATTAAACTATATATATAAAAAAAAACTATATGGTCAACAGTGTTGCTACATAATGCAATGCTCAACGATTATCATAAAAAAGAAGAAGCCTTGAAAAAATTAAGTTTGAACAAAATAATTCCAAAAAGGTTTGACCATATTGCTCAAAATTCTTCATTGCCTCTTTGTTGAAAAAACAAAAACAAAACAGAGACTGACTAACAGCACATTTCAGCAACCCACTGCTACCCACTCCTATGTACCTGTAGGACGTCTTGATCTCAGGCCGAAGACTTACAATTAGACTACTCCTGAATCAGACAAAAATGAAAATATCCCTGCGGTGGGAGAGAGAGCAGGTAGATCTTCTGGCTTGTTTGAAACTGACAAAAAAAAAACAACCAAACAAGAACAATATTTATTTTGCTCATTTTGTTGTTTTTTTTTAGAGCGGAGGAATTTCAGCATGGAGTGTGGCGTGGCTGGAACATCAGGAGCGTCTCTCTCCCCCCAAATATAATTTTCATGCAAAATGGCTGGAAATTCTTCCACTCCGGTGCCAGATTCGAGATGAAGCGAGGAGGAGGAGATAGGGAAGGAGTCCAGAGTGATTGGAAGTGTCTGCAAGCCTCATTAGGGATTTTGAAGCGGGCACCAGCTGTACGTCTGCCGGAATGGAAACATCTGTCCCCAAATTTTGCAGTCAGGGAAGAAAAAACAAAACAAAACAAAAAACCCAGGGTCAGGATTGTACAGAGAGAAAGCTGCACCTTGGGTTTTTAATGTCCTGACACCTCTAATCCAGCAGTGATTTTACTAGAGCTCTCCTTAAAAAAAAAAAAAGGTGGAATCATAGGCTTGTGAGGGACCTTGGAGGTCTTCTAGTCCAGCCCCCTGCTCAAGCAATTCCATTCCAGACAAAGGGCTGTCCTGTCTCTTCTTGAAAACCTCCAGCAATGGAGCACCTCCAACTTCTGGAGGCAAGGAGTTGCACTGACTGATTGTTCTCACGGTCAGGAAAGTTCTCTGAAGTTTTAGACTGGATCTCTCTTTGAGAAGCTTCCATCTGTTAGTAGCAAAAAATAAAAAAAACCCCAAAAACCAAAAAAACCAAAAGGAGTTAGCTAGCACCTTGTCCAGCTGACCAATTTTAGTGTTAGATTATGCCTTTTTAATAAAATGAATTAATTGGAAAAGATGCTACAAATCTCCTTTTGATTTCCTCTGTCTTTAACTATAATTCACTATTTCCTTCTTCCCCTTCTCCTTCCTTCCTTCCTTCCTTTTTTCCTCTCTCCCTCTCTCCTTCCCTCCCTCTCCTTCGTTTCTTCCTTTCTTTTCCTTCCTCCCTCCCTCCCTCCCTCTCCTTCCTTCCTCCCTCCTTCCTTCCATTTCCACTCTTCCTTCCTTCCTCCCTCCCTCTCTCCCTCCCTCCCTCTCCTTCCTTCCTTCCTTCCTTCCTCTTCTTTCCTTCTTTCCTCCCTCCCTCTCCTTTCTCCCTCTCCTTCCTTCCTTCCTTCCTTCCTCCCTCTCTCCCTTCCCTCCATCCCCCCTCTTTCTTTCTTCCTTTCTTTTCCTTCCTTCCTCCCTCCCTTCCTCCCTCCCTTTCCACCCTTCCTTCCTTCCTTCCTTCCTTCCTTCCTT